>NW_026614585.1:9609225-9812127 GCF_030052815.1 Hevea brasiliensis
TCTGATGAGCTTGGAGAAGAACAGGTTTCTTCTTTTTTAATCATTATTCAATTTGTATGATAAATTTACTAGAATAAACAAATTGATCTTGTCCTTTTTCATTAGCTCTTATAGGCTTTACTGCCAATTTATTTGCAATTTCTTCCGTTGGATGCTGTCAATTTTCAAGATTTGATAGAAATGCTTCATTTGAAACAATTTTCAAGCATTTTCAATTTTTTTGAAACATATACTGCAGCACAGGGGATGTGAAGCTTGATGAAAACCAGAAACATTGCAGCATCACCATTGATTATATACATCTGATCTTGGACCCACTATAATGAGATGCTTCCAAAGTGCAGAATTTTTCTTAAATTTTAATTTATAGCTAGATGATATGCAGAAGTGCTAAGGAATGTGGTCCTGATGTGACAGGCATTTGTGATAGGTCATGACTGGGGTGCAGAAATTGCATGGCACCTTTGCCTTTTCAGGCCAGATAGAGTAAAGGCTCTCGTTAACTTAGGCGTCCCTTACCGGCCACGTTCCCCACAGTTCAAACCTTCTCACTACTTCACTAAATATGGACGAGGCTTCTACATCTCCCAGTTCCAGGTAACAAAGCAATTCCAATTATATAATCAGAAGGCCATGAGTTGAATGGAAACAGTCTCTCTGCAAAAGAGCCTGGAAGGGCTGGGAGCCTTGGGATTGCCCTTTACAATTCTCTGTACTTTGTTAGTATTTCATTGATTTTTGCACTGCAGGAGCCTGGAGGAGCAGAAAATTCTTTCTCCAAGTATGACTCGGTGACAATTCTGAAGAAGTTTCTGTTGATCAATGCTCCTGATCTTCTAGCAGCACCTCCAGGGGTTGAGATTATAGATTTTCTCGAAACCCCATCTTTGTTGCCTCCATGGATTACTGAAGAAGAGCTCCAATTTTCTGCTAGCAAGTTTCAGAAAACTGGTTTCACAGGGGCCTTGAACTATTACCGTGCTATGGACTTGTAAGATATCTCCCAACATCAATTTCCATATCACTCAAATTTTTTTTTACTAATAATCTCTAATGAATTGATATCAATAGAATTGAAATTACTCATACCATTAGATTAAGAACCTAAAAAATAGTTAGTGCTTGCGTGAAATTCCCTCTACCCATCATATAGGACAGATGACTGTCAGTAAGATTCATATGTTTAGGGTTGCTTCCATCAAAATAATTTAAATCAATTTGGCCTAGCTTCCTCTTGGATGCATTGGACCATCCACTAGAGTCCAGTCTCTTCTTTTTGGCTCAACCTTATGGGATTTATAAAAGTCTATCTCATTTGGCGATGTCACATGCATTTTGGGTAGTATAACTAGTCCTAATATCATGTGAAATTCTTTAATAGGAATATTGAGTTATGGGATTGCCTCTATTAAAATTGTTTATACCAATTTGATTTGACTCTCTCTTATTACATATTCTTTTTCAATTTTTTTGTAAGTTCTTCACGAGAGACTCGAACAGTTAGCCTTATAATACATTAGGTTTGTTTTTCTTTAAGAATTGTTTAGATACAAAACAAAATTGAAAGTACTTACTATAGTTGCAAATTTTGGTAGGAACTGGGAGCTTCTTGGGGCATGGCAGGGAGCTAAAATTACAGTGCCTACAAAATTGATAATTGGTGACAAGGATTTGGGGTTTGTATCATTTGGGACAAAGGACTACATTAATGGAGAAATATTCAAGAGCTTTGTACCTAACCTTGAAGCGGTTGTCATTGATGGGCACCATTTTATCCAGCAGGAGAAAGCTGAACAAGTTTCTAATGAAATTTTATCCTTTTTTAGCAAGAAACCAAAGATGTGATCAATGAATCAATTATGCAAATAGTTTAGCACACCTTCAATAAGTGCTAATTCCTGAAATTAAGTTTGTTGATGTATCACTTTTCATAAGGATATTGATACTTGAGACATTAATAGTCTGTTTGGCATTATTATTAGAGTTGATGTTAAGAAAAATATTTTTTTTTAATTTATTAATTAAAAAAATTAAAATTTTATTTAAAAATAAAATAAAACTAAAATAATAAAATATTTTTTTTCAAATTATTATTTTTTTATTTTGTAAAAACCCCCAATTCTCGTCATAAATTTCTTCTATTTTATATGTTTCATGTGTTGAACTCTCAAGATCTTTATATTTTGGACCTGCACCAAAATTTTATTTAACATCCAAAATATGTAACTTAATGCTGAATTGGAAGCTTGGAGAAACCACTGCACACTAATTTTAAGAGGTCAAAATATAACTTTGCAAGGAAGGTTAGGGGGGGAAAAAGAAGGCTAGCTTCTATATGTACTTTGATGTCTGAACTTTTATGCACCACATGACCAAACAAACTCTTAAATATATCAAAAAGTTAATATTTAAACAAGCACAATTATGATCAACCATGTAATAAATTTAGGTATGGTAACAATTATGATGAGTAACGACTCGGTTGTTTGCGAATATCTTACGCGATCAAATTTTAATAGAATAAATTTAAATAGTATATAATTGGATTTTAAATTTATTCAAATCGGATAAACAATGTCCATAATAAGTTCGGACTTTGAGTATCGAGTATTTGTTATCCAAACTCATTTATAGAAATAATTAATTAAGTATAATATATATTTTTATATTAATATTTATAAATTTTTATATATTATATTTTAAATAAATAAAACATAAATATTTTTAAAAAATTATTAAGATTTTAAATATAAATTATTAATAAAAAATATTTTATATATAAATTATTAATTAAAATATAAAATATTAAAGGAATAAGGTTTAATTTGACCCATGTAATTATTGGAGAGGTTCAATTTAGTCCATTTTTAACTTTTGGTCTAATTTAACCCATAAGTTCTGATTTATGCTCAAATTAGCCCAATTAATAAAAATGTGTAATTATTTAATTATTTATTTAAGTATTAAAATATTATTTTTTATATTATATAATTAATTAATAAAAATAAAAATATTATTTTTATTATTCAATATTATTAATTGGAATAGTAATATTTTTTAATTTTAATTAATTATATGAAAATATAAAAAATATTACTATTCCAATTAATAATATTGAATAATAAAAATAATATTTTTATTTAATTAATTGTACAATATAAAAAATAATATTTTAATATTAAAAATAATTAAATATTAAATAATTTATTTAAATAAATTATTTGATATATAAACAAATTAATTATACAATATAAAAATAGTATTTTAATATTAACAAAAGTCATTTTTTAATATTATTTAAACAAAATAATTAAATATTTTTAAAATAATATTAAAATATTATTTTTATATTGTATAATTTGTATAATTAAAATATTAAATAAATTATTTTTATATTATATTTTAATATTAAAAAATGATATTTTTGTTAATTGGGTTAATTTGAGCATAAATCAAAACTTATGGATTAAATTGAACAAAAAGTTAAAAATAAATTAAATTGAACCTCCCCAATAAATACAGGGGACAAATTGAATCTTATTCCAAATATTAAATGAATTCGAATACTTTGTAAGTGATAATAATCAGATTTAAAATGAATTTAAGTAATTAAAAATAAATTTTAATTAAATTTAAAATAATTCAAATATTGAGTATATTAATTAAGTTCAATTTTGAATAAGATAACTTTCATAAATATTCTATATCCTACTCTCCTTAAATAAATCTTTGCATAGCAAGGCAAAACAAAATGAGAATTTATTTTTAAAAATGAAATGAAATGAAATTAAACCTTTGTTTGGATGTATAGAAAATAGAGGGGAAGAAAAATAAGTAAAAAAACATAAAAAATGATTGATATTTTCCTTTTTTTGAAAAAGAAGGTATAATAAAGGGACGATAAAAAATATTTTTTTTTTATTATTTTTTTTTAATTTAAAAAGAAAATAAAATGTGAGAGAAAATTATATTTATATATTAAAATTATAAAATTATTATTTTCTAAAAAATTTTTTAAATACATAAGATAAAATTATTAATTTATTATATATTTTTTATTTTTTTTTCTTTTTATTTAAATAAAAATAATAAAAAAATTATTTTTTATTTTTCGCTCTTTATTTTCCTTTCCCATAAAAAATTTCCCGAACAAAATGTAAATGAAATCAGAACTTTGAAAAACCCGTGAGCCAAAATTGGCCTTGCTTCTTTATGCTTTCAGGCGAAAGCAAGGGCCAATCATATTCGATGCTGCAAAGTAGAGCAGTACTTGACTGTAGTAACCCCCAGAAATCATTGGTGAGGTTAGGTAAAAAAAAAAAAGGGAAGTAATTTGAATTGGCTTCTAAACAAAGTGGACCCACAAAGGACATTGTCTAAGGTGGGTCCCAACTATGTCACAGTTATCGTCAAGTGATGGAAAGAAAACCACTTCTCCTTTTGGAATCAATTTTCTTTCTTCCCATGCGGTTTGATTCTAAGCCTTTGTTTGGATATATGAAATGGGAAGAGAAAAATAATAATAATAATAATAATAATAATAAAAAATAAATAAATAAAGTGAAATTATTAGATTTTTATGTTTAAAAATAAAATAAAAATATTGAGGGAAAGAAAAATAATATTAATTTTATATTTATTAATATTAATTTTATATTTATTATTTTCTCTTTAATTTAAAGAGAAAATAAACTAATTAAGAGGTAAAATTATTTGATTGCAAAAAATTACCTATATACCCTTATTTGCTTATTTTAATTTTTAAATAATTTATAAAATTAAGAGTAAAATAGTAAATTTATAAAAATAGTACTTTTTTCTCTTTTATCTCTTTTCAAATAAAAGAAAATAAATTTTATTTTTCTTATTATTTTTTTATTTCCAAACAAATAAAATAAAGAATAAAAAAATATTTTTCTTTCTTTATTTTCTTTCCTCCTTCATTTTGTATCCAAACATAGTGTAAAATTACTATGGTTCCCACATTTCATTCAATACCAGAAATTATAAAATATGATTAACAGACTATATAAGCTTAATATTATATTTTTTTAGTAAATTATATTATCAATATCTCAATTTGAAAGTATATAATAATAAAATAAATAAATTTTAATTTATGCCACTAAATCTCTTAATTTTAATTTAATTGATATAAAATCTTCTTTGATATTTAATATTTAATAGCAAGTTTCTAAGTTATTTTTGCTAAAATGATATTTATTATATTAAAATTTATATTTTTCTTTATTAATTTGACCTTTATCAAGAAAAAATTAATTATATTCTCCATTTATCAATAGTTCTAATGATTTAAATTGCATAAATTAATACTTTAATAACCAATAATTTATTTATCTAAAACTATCAATCAATAAAAATATAATTTTTCAATTTTTTAAATATCATATCAACATAAATATTTTAAAAATCAACTATTTTGAAATTCATTATGATTTTATATTATTAAAATTAAAAATTAAGGAATTTTATGTCACAAATTAAAATTTAGATATCTTGTTATTTAAGTACTCCTAAGTTAGGGTATCGTCTACATAATTTATCCCATTTTTTTATTTGATCTACATAAAAATAGAAATTATATATAAGTCAATCTATAAACTAATAAAATGTATATCATTAAATTTAATATTTATAATTTAAAAATATAAAATCCTTCTCTTATAAATATTTCCAAATTTTAAAAATATAATATATTATTTTTTATTATTTAAATTAACTTTACAATTTTTATAAATTTAAAATTCTTAATTCTACTTATATTTTTATTGAACACGAGTTCTCTATCGTAACTAGTTGGCAGTTTGCATTCTATGGATTGTAATTTAATAATATTAAAATAAAATTAAAATAAAAACATGCTAAAATAGTTAGATTAGAAATAGAATTCTAATTAAGACACTCTCTAAATTTTTGGAGAGAAATTTCTCTCATTTTTGGTCTTCTTTCTTGGTTTCTTCTCGGTTTAATTGAGTTTGATACTCTTCCCTGATGATTTTCCTCACTGGCTGGATTATGGGTTTTCCTCCTACTCATGCTTGATTTTGTAGATAGTTGTTTGTGGGTTTGGTTCACCAATCTCTGGAGCTTCAAAGTGAGGGTTTCATGTAGCAAATCTAGTTTTATAGAGAGCTATAAGTGGTTAAGTTATGTGTTATTTGTTCAGATTCTGGGTCTAGGAGCTACCATTTGCTTGAAGGGAGGGTTTTAAGCCTTGCATGGACATTGGCTCCTCTAGGGGTATATCCTTCTTCCTCTTTGTCTAAAGGTTGATCCCCTAACTATAAAAGATTGAGAGACCAATGAGTTTGTAGCGCCACCCTCCTCAATCGGCTAGCAATTCTGACAAGTGAAGAAGGGAAGTCCAATCCTGATTTCATTGAGATTCGGCATTTCCTACTTAGAGCAAAGAGGTAGGTGGTAGGGCTAGGATGCATAGGTAGTTCGATCTTTGTTCTAGACTAGGTTAAGTATTGGATCAAATTGCCTTGTATTTTGAATTGTCTTGTTTTGTAATTGGCATGAGCCTCCTGCTTTGTATATTTCAAGGTTCTCTTTGTGTAAGTTTGCCCTATGAGTATTGTTAATGTAAATTCTACTACATGTTAAAAAGAAAAAGCAATAAAATTCTAATTTGAATAAAATTTTAATATCATTATCTATCCTTGGGTTACTGATAATTTTTTAAATTAAAATATAATCATGGAATTTTTATTGTTAAGAAATGGATATTTGATTTTTTGAGATTATTATTTAATAATAAATTTAATAATACTTGTCATATTTATAATTATAATTGTAACAACTTGATTTTATATATATATATATACATAGAAAATATTTAAAACATTAAACTATTAATTTATTACTATTTTATTCATGGTATTTAAATTAGTATTTTCATAATAATGATATTTTTACTTTATAAATATTATTTTTTACATGTATTATTATTACTATTATTATTTTAATTTAATTTGTGTAATATTGTCATTATCAAAAATCAATTAAAGTTATTTAAGATTAAATTAAAATAATAATAATAATTAAATGTCTTTAGATTGTTATTATTATCATTATTATTATTAAAGTTTTATTTAAATTAAATATAATAAAAGAATTTTGGACCTAATTGTACATATCTAAAAAGTTTAGGGACCAACAAGATAATTAAAAGTTAAATTAAATTCAAAAACAGCACATAACCTCGCCCCCTCCTTTTCTCTCTCCCTGATTTCACTCTCCCCCTTGCTTTCTCTCTCTCTCTCGTTTCCCTTCCAGCTAACCAGCAGCAGCGCTAGTGAGACACCAGCAGATCCCCCCCCCCCCCCACCCCAAGCCAGGTCGACCACCAGACAGCGGTGGCACACAGCAGTAGGCAGCAGAGAGAGAGAGAAAGAGAAACTCTCCGATCAAAATTCGACCGTTTCGATCAGTGCCACCCCTCCAGTCCCAATCAACTTCCCTCCATCTGGAGAAGCTTTTTCGACCAGCCGCACCGCCTGTAGCCACCAGTTTCACACGAAACGAGGAGAAAAAAATATGGATTTCGTTATTTTCTAGCCATTTTTCCAGCGATTCAATCGTTTATCAGAAATCCGAGACCACCATTGAACACAGAGCGACGAAATCTTTGAGATGGGATCGGTCACGCTCCAATTGGACATCATTTGAAAAATGCAATGATTGGACGGTCCAAATCGCTTAGTGAGATTTTTGACATTTTTTGATTCCCGTAAATTTAAAATAACTATATGATAATTATTAACAATTTTTTGGCTTCGTTTAGGTGCGATCGGATTAGCGATAGCTCACTAGCATTCAATACCGAGTTTTTAACTTGGTCTGGGTGTTCGGTGGGCTGTCCCAAAAAAGGGTCATATTTGCAGTCGTTCCTAATATTTTCAAACATTCTGAACGCATTCCAGGTGGTAGAATTTGTAAAGGTAATTCCGAACTTAAGTTATGCAAATTTTTACCTTGGCTGAGTAAGCTAATAAATATGTAAAATATTTATCACTTAGTAAATTTAAGTAAAATAATTTTAATTAACATAAGGACGATGTGGAGGACCTCTTGGAATATTTTCATAATTTTTGAAATGCTGAAAATAAATATTTGGACTATAGAGGAGTTAGGGACCCGAGCTAGCGTTTGGAGGATTTGATCTAAATTAGGATTCTTGTAGGCTCTAGATGGATATTATAATTGTTATTGTAGGCCTGATACCCTGTGTGTTGTTGTTTATTCATTTTTCTTGCAAGGGGGGGGGGGGGGTTACGTCCAATTGTAGGGGAGACTCTGCCGAAATTTCAGCAAGACCTTAGGATTTATTTTAATTTTATAGTTGAATTAATTATTTATATTTTGTCGGTGTTTTGATAGAGGTTGGTGTGTATGTTTAGGTAATTGGTACCGACCGTCTTCTCCTTCCAGCCGAACCAGCTGCAGTCTAGTCGACCAATTTGTGATTGGATATTGATTATTTTTGCAATTTCAATATTAATTATATAGCTGGCATGCTCATGTATTTTATAAATATTTAATTATGCATATGTATAGTTAATATATTAGGGACATTTTGATTGCTGCATATTTAACTATTATTATTTATTTGTGATTGCCGCCCTGAAGATAATTTGGAGTTGTGTGGGTGTATTGGCATGAGTATGGTGCAGATATAGATATGGGTAAGACGGTTAGTTATAGCTGGAACTTAACTCGCTATGAGCTAATCCTTATATATGGATAAGTCGGGGTAAGCGCGATTTTGAGTTGATCTCACGGACCCTCGCACTTGGATTACTAAGAGAAAGTCTGGCTTTAGTTAACCTCGCTGACAGATATTGGATTAAGAGAGTTGTATACGGGATAAGCTCCTATATATATATATTGATGTGATATACTGGACGTGTGAGTAGCTCTAAATTAACTTTTTGTACGAATATTGGGTGAATTATTTATTTTTTGTGTTAGATGTGTATTTCATGGTACCATTGCACTAATTTTAGATAGTTATATAAATTGCGTCTATAATCAATATCTAAACTTTATAAGTTGAACGCTAATTTATATTCAAATATTTTTCCAATATTACAGAATGAACGAGTTTATTTCTTTGAGTCTAACCTACATTTTTTCTCCGCAGGTTGTGCTTTTAGTTTAATAGTTTTCATATCTATTTATTTATTTAATTATTTATTTGTTTAATAGGTAAAACTCCACTGTTATATTAAGTTATTTATTTATGGTACTAATTAATGAAAAATCATTATGATATTAAATAGTTGTACATGATGGAATCAGGGTTGAGTTGGACTCTCCTAGTTTTGGTTTCTAATGGTTATCGGATTGGATTGATCAAAATAAAAATATAATATTTTATTTTATTTTATTTACATGTTGGGTATTAATTTTGGCCCTGGTTATGGGTTTAAAAATAGTAAAGTTTACTACGGGCCTCGGGAGCTTTATGACAGTCCAAGTCCTAGTGCCGATGATACTCATGAAATCGAGTCGTGACAATAATTATACAACTATTAAAATTAGATACTCATTAAAGGAAAAATTTGGAAAACTGTGGTTTAAGCTCACATAAGTTCAAAAATATAAATTGTGATTTTTAAAATTTTTAATTATTTTTTTTTTCCAAATATTAAGATTGGGTAAGGCAATAGGGGTACGCTATTTCAGTTCGGTTCAGTTTGAAGTCTACTTAGGATCGAAATCGAATAAAAATTTCAGTATAGTTCTAATTCGATCATCTATTGTTTCAATTTTTTATTTGGTATGGTTATTGATTATTTAGTTATACTTTGATTCGTTATGATTTCAATTCAGTTTTCGATTTTTAAAATAATTTTATATAATTATTTTTTTAAAAAGTCACATTTAAATTTTAAATTAAGTTATTAATACATAATTTATCATATAATATATTTTAACTATTTATTAAGTATATAATATTTAATTAGATACAAATATAATTATAAATTAATATATATATATATTATATTTATAATTAAAAATTATAAGATAATTTAATATATTTATAATTAAAATTATTAAAAAAATATAAAAAATAAATATAATATTAAATTATATTTAATTTATAACTATATACATATAAATATATATATAATTATATTAAAAAATATAATACATAAAAAAATTTTTAATTTGATTTTAATTTGATATATTTCAGTTTAAATTTTAATAAAAAATAAAAATTAAATTAAAATATCAAAATAATTTTATTTTAATAAAATTTATGTCAATTTAATATAATTTTTCGATTTAATTTGAGGATTTAAAAACTGTGCACAGCTCTATAAGACAAGAAAGGAGAACGGTAGTTAATTAATTTAATAAATTAAAATTTAAAATTTATTATTAAAAAGGGCTGACAGTAAACAAGAAATTCATTCATGGGCCTTTCTTTGTGTTCCATCAACCAATCAAAACCCTTGCTTTTGTTCCGTTCTATTAACCTTAGATTTTCTCTTACCGCCTTTTCGCGAATCCCAACAACAAAAATCTGTCAGTTTCTGTGCAAAGCTATTGAATGAGCCAAGCCCATAACTCATAACTCAGGTCAAGGGTCTCTGCTTTTGCCGCTACCCTGCTAAGGCTGGATATTTACATATGTATATCACTTTGCCTTCCCTCCTTTTAGATTTTGGGCTGCGTTGGAATCACAGTGAACGAGGCATTTTTTAATATTTTGCCATCCCTAAGCCTAAGTGCAAAAGGTGGTTGTTAGCAATTTTAGATATGCAAGTCATAATTATTGCATTTGTTTTATCTTTCTTTTAAGCTAATTAATGAACATTGCCCACTTGTGTTTATTAGTTAGTTCTAACCATTTATTTTATTTTAATTGTCTTTTCTAATCTCAATTAGGTTGCTAATTTAATGCTAATCCTTCATTCTTTTTTTCTAATTATCTTTTCTCTTGCAAGAGTGTTGAATATTTTGTTTGAGATCATACAAGTAGAAAATAATATATGTATATTTATTTAGATGTCTATAGTCATTGTCTTGTATAGGATTATACATGAGATAGTGTAAATTGGATGAAATTATGAAATTGACCTGCCTCCCTCTTAATCACTATCTAATAACAACATGATGGAAGGCAAAGGCAAATCTAATTTAGGTCATGGACTATGTCACCCAGTTAAATTCAATTAATTGGTCATTCAACACAATAATCTTGGAATTGCAAAATGGTCCACCCCACATCACAAAACTCCAATCTTTGAAAAATTATTACAATTGGGAATGATAAGAACCATCATCATTAATAGATCAAATTGCATAGCATTTTATAATTAAAGGGTGTTTAAATTAGAGGTATGGGGTTGATGATAGTGTTATCATGCTCAACAGTAACTCTAAATCTCTTTGATAAAAATATTAAATATTATATAGAGACTAATTTTTGTTTTATATATATATATACCTATCCATATAAATGATAGTAATTAGATTCATACTCGGAAAAAAGAAAATATGGACATTGGACTATTTATGCATATTTTTGTCAAGGCTTTCTATAAAGCATAGAAATATGTTTTGGAAATATTTATAATTGTATTGACCCATTGAAAGGTTAGCATCAAATGTCTCTCCAATTTATTTATTTATTTATAAGAAATAAAATTCAAATTTATCATATATCAATAAGTGATATACCTTTAACTATTAAATTTAATAAATATATTTTTACAGTATAATAATAATAATAATAATAATAATAATAATAATAATAATAATAAAGTCCTCACATCAATTTTTATTAGGGTTATTTAGTAGTTTCAGATTTTAAATTAAAAAAATTATTCAAATTAAATTAATGTAAAAATTTAATTAAAATATAAAATTTTTAATTTGATTTATTTATTAATTTGAGTTTTTTTATTTAAATTTTATTTTTAAATTATTAAATATTATATTTCATAAAATTAATAAAAAAAGTATAAATTAGACAAATCAAACTTTTTTTTATCAATAATTGAATTTAATTTAAAATCAAACTTTTCAAAATATTAATTAAATTAAATAAAAATAAATTGAAAATAAAATAATTTAATAAAAAAATACTATTTATCTTTAATTATTTCATCACACTATTTTAAAAATTATATTAATAAATTATTGTATGTTTGTTCCATTTGATTTTTTAAAAAATATTAATTAAATTAACGCAGCTAAAAATAATTAAAAATAAAATAGTTTAATTTAGAAAAATTATATTTAATCATTAGTTTAAATTTTAATAATAATTTTTTTCTTTTAAATATATTTATAAATAAAAAAACTTAATTTAAATTACATCGAAAAATTAAAATGTAAAAAAATAAAATATAAAAATTAACTCATGTAAATAAAAAATTAAATAATTATTTTTTTAATAAAAAATTAAATAATTATTTTATTAAAATAAAAATTAAATAATAATTTTTTAATTTAAAATTTTTATTATAATAATTAAGATAAAAGAAAATAATAAAAAAATAGAAAGGAATTGCAAAGGCTCAAACATTAGTTAGAAGAAAAGGACAAAAATAGCGATATGGGCACCTAATGGTGCTCCTCTTACTGTCCTACATTTGAAATATAATAAAACAAAACAAATAAAAAATTACAAATAAATAAACAAATAACATTATTTTTTTGAGTAATAAATTAATAATAATAATAATAATAAAGAATAGAATATGCTTGTATGGTGGATAATGCACCAAAGCCAGACCTTCCATCCATGCTTATGGATGAGAGAGAGAGAGAGAGAGAGAGAGAGAGAGAGAGAGAGAGAGATTGTATGGTGTTTGAGATGGAGTTCAAGGGAGGGTTTTAGGTCTACCAACTGGTAGTTAGAGATAGAACTCCTTAACCAAACACAATCCTCAACAGCCAAATAACCCAAGAACTGCAACAACAAGAATCACAAGAAGCAATAACCACTACAAACTAGAAGAACAAGAAGGAAGTCAAGCACCAACCACTTCCTTAACTGGGGTTTCAAATTCAAGCAAAGGCCCAAAAGCCAAACCTCCAAAAAGAGGAAGCTATTTCAAAAAGGCACACAAAGATAACTAGAAAGAGAAGGTTATCATTTCTTTCGAGAGTGAAACAAGTTTAACTATGTATGAGAGAGAGAAAGAGAGAGAGATGCTCACGTGGGGTTTTGATGGAATGATGGCTAGAAAATATATGATGAGAGAAAAGAATCATAAGTGAGGAAATTCATTGCTGCTTCCAAATTCAATTATCACTCTCTTTTCTTTTTAGAAAAAAAAAGGATTTACCTTTTTTTTTTTTTTCCATGCTGCATATCCTTTGCCGTTGTATGCATAGGTCAATAGGGGTGTGTAATGAAAAGTGAATTGTTTTATTGGTTTTTTTGTTGTATTGGGATCGGATTTTTGTATCAGCGGATCGAGTGGTTTCTTTGAGACTTTGAGGTTTTCTGTTCCCCACAATACCCACAAGTGTTACTGGTTTCCAGGTAATTTTTTATTGCTCAATTTCTTGGACTTCTATTCTCTTTTTTTGCACTGTGGTTCTTATTTTATTATTCTTTATTTTTCATCTCTCTCCTCTCTTCCCTGTCTCTGTCTGTACCTGAAGGAGGAAGAAATGAGGATGGGGGTTATAAGATTCTAACTTTTTTATTTAGCTGAATATCTATTGGGATTTGCAGATGATTGTTTTATCTTGCTTCCTGCTTTAGTGTTTTTCTGTTATTTTTTTGCTTGTTGGGCCTCTGATAGCTATTTTTTTAGATATTATTCTTGGGCTTCGTTCAAATGATAGTTTTCAATGGTTTTTAAGTGGAATTTTTGGGTTTGGGATTTGTTGTTGCGTAATTCTCTTGTGCTATATTTTGATAAAGATGCTCTTTTGATTTCATTGTAACTAAGGATTTCTCTCATAATTCTTAAACCTATATATATTTCTTTGAAATCCTGAAACCCAATGTAAATTATGTTTAATGATGAGATTATTTACATACAGGGAACTTGTGATGTTTGATTCTTCTTTGTTTATGATTGAATATATCATTATTGCTCCCTGTTGATCCATGTAACCATGAACATGTTAGCCACCCAATTAATGGCTTTGGTCATGATAGTGAATAACTATGGATTATAGCATATCCTTATGGTGTCTACTGATTTTGGCTTTTTTGCTAATTGCTTGTTTTGCATATTGTTCTGGTGAATCGTTTTAGCATGAGGGAGTAGAACTTACAAGCAAACACTTAAAAGATCATATCCAAATTTGCTTTCTTTTGGATTAGAAGCATGCTAGAGTTGTTGGTAATAGAGGCTGTTTCCAATGGCATTTTCAGTTCCTTGGATGATTATGTAATCTGACTCAAGTAATCAAGCAAGAAAATCTGAAGATCAAATAGATATGGCTACTTATTATGCTAGTTCAAATAACCAAAGAGATGCTGCACCAATGATATATATGCCGGGTTCATATTCAGAGACACCAGTTCTTCCTGGTAATATGATGATGTATATGAATGGTGGATCATACTCGGATACCTTGGCTGGGAATACGCAGCAGCAAAATAACTGCATTCAAATTCAGTCTGTGGAGGCATTGGATTCAACCGCACGGCAGCAAGAAATCTTGTCAAATCTTGGTGGATCACGAAGTGGGAGCATGATTTTAATGCTTGGAGGGATAATAGAAATGAGATGCTTGTTATGAATTCAATGGGTGGACCTTCTGGCATTCTTCATAGTGGACAGAACTTACATGGCCAGGGCTTGTCCCTCAGCCTTGGTACGCAAATTCCATCTGGAATCCAAATGCCTTCCATCCCCTATAGGAATCCAAATCCTGGCCTGGCTTCATTCTTAGGTCCTAATCCGTCAATTATGGGCGAGGGTGGTGGCAGAAATGGCTCATCTAGAGATGAACAGTCAAAAAATGCTGAATATCTGCCACCTGGATTTCCTGGAGGTAATCAAGATTCAAATAAAGGATTTATCCCCATATGGAATGACCAGTATTGCAAGTACCATTCCAAATTCTAAGTACCTTAAGGGATCACAACAAGTGATTGTTGAAGTTGTGAATGTTAGAAAGGCTCTAAAGCAGCCTGACAAGGAAAAACCAAAGCACAAATGAGCATGGGCTGAATAGTTCAAAAGAGGTGACAGCAAATCAAAGAATGGGTCTGCAGACCCTCAGGAATCCACCAATAACTTTCCAAGTGAGCTTTCACATGCTGAAAGACAAGAATTGCAGAATAAGTTGAGTAAGCTTTTGTCCATGTTGGATGAGGTAAGACCAATGCACTAATAGTTTCCACAGCCTATTCTTCAATGCATATATTCTTTGTCCTGCTTGCCTGTTATCTTGACTTTGGAAGTGATTATATGCCTTTCTGTGTATTGATTTATCTATTTTTCATCAATATGCTGCAAAATGTTGGAGAAATTTTGACTTGGTTAACTTGATGAAAGTTTAGCTTTTTCTATCCCTCTTTATCTATGCGTTTATGATGCAGAACAAAGAGGAACAAGGGCAAAGAAAGGAACAAATCCTTAGGAAAAAGAGAACTAATTCTCAATTGTATTATTTTCAATTAATAATCATACTCAAAAGTACTAATAATATAAGATTTAGGCCTATTTATATGGCTTACAACCCTAATCAATTTAGGAATAAATCCTAATTTAACTCTAATTAGGAATACTAAAATCAATTAAACTTCTTAAATAAAATAATTTTTAAATATAACAATAATAGTAGTAGACTTCCTAAATAAATGAAATACTAATTTCCTAATTTTACATGGAATATAATTTCTAAATTGTATTAGATCTTCATCTTCCCATTCTGCATTAGCTTATAAGCACATATTGACTGAAGAATGAATATGAGGTGGGCTGTATAATTTGTTATTTCAAAATATGAGAAGAGGAATACTGCTGGCAATTAAAGCCATTTTGGTTTGTTTACTGGGAAGTTGTCTTACTAGAAAATCCTGCTCAAATGTGCTGCTTATTCCAGCTGAAGGCTTAGATGGTCTGTCTTGGTTCATGCTATAGTATGTTCTTTGAGGGGTTGATTAGCAGTTCTTACATTATCCATGCTACTGTGGTCTCTCATGACTTAAATGTGCTACTGTTGTTCAGAGGGAAATTTTGCACTCTAGTAGAATTAGGAAAGAAAATTCCTTTCTCCTAAGAGATGTTGAAATTCATCAAAGGTGTGTACAAGAGGAGAGCACTGCAGTGTTGTGACTAAGAATCACAGTATGCTAGATTAGTCAAGAGAATTACTAGATAAATAGAACTCTTTGGGCTGTAATTGAATCCAATCAAGATTAATGAATGCAATTTCTCTCTCTCTAAATTCTCTCTCGTCCCCTCTCCCTGTCCCTCTCTATATTCTTCCCCCTTTCCTCTGTTTTTCTGATTCGTTGTGACCAAATCACACAATCCTAGGGATTGCTTCTGCATTCTCTCTTCCTTTCTATTCTCTCTCTCTTTCTTTTCTTCTCTCCTCCCTCTCTTCTTTACTCTTCTCTTTCCCTCTGTTTCTTCTCTTTTCTCTCCTTTTCTCTTCTTTTCTCATTCTTTCTCTTCTATATACTCTTCTTCATTCCTCTCCTAAATTCTATTTTTAATCTGGAACAAGCAACCAAGGACGATAAAATAACATGCATGATTCTTGAGAATCAACTCAAACAATTACAACATTTGTTTCAATCCTTTAAGATGGAGATCCAACAAATTTTTCAAGATAATTGCAAGATGTTTGTAGCAGTTCGAGAAGAAAATCTATGGAGAATGGAAGAGTTTAATCAACGGATAAAAGCAAAATGTCAACAAAGATTTGATAATCAGATCCAAGAAACTGTCCCTTACGAGTTACGAGAGTGCCAACCAATCTTTAAGCCTTTGGAATGTTCCAAATTGAGAGAAGAAGAGCAGGGACATGAACTTGGTCTGTATTTTTTAATTTCATATGGGAATGGTGATCAAGGCCTTGCTAGTAATCTCAATTCTTGCATTGAAGAAGGGTATCGTGAAGAACCTATAGGCGAGGAGGAACATGCAATTTCCAAACTTGAGGAAAAAGATCAAGTATTGAGTGCAATAAACCAAGATGGTAAGATTAGGCAATTAATTCATAATCTGGAGATTACATATCAAATCATTGGGTTTGCTCTCTTTGGGAAAAATTTTGGAAAGGATAAAGAAACAGTTGGTAGAAAAGTAACATGCATGTATTATGCTAGTTGTTTTGAGTTTGATTTGAGGGGCTCTGATTTTGAGTTGGGATCCTCTCATGTTATATCTTAAAAGAAAATGAGTGTGAGAAGTGGAGAAGATACATGATGAAAATGATTCTATCATTGGGGAGGGAAGATGCATAGTAAGTGTTTGAAAAAATGCCTTTTCAATTGCCATTTTCAAGTGTAGATTGGACCTTCACATTCAAGATGCTGCTGGGATGATCTTTCTTTTATCCATTCTTGAGGACAAGAATGGCTTCAAAGAGGAGGGTGGTGTTGTGACTAAGATTTCTATTATGACTAAGAATCACAGTATGTTAGATTAGTCATGTGAATTACCAGATTTCTCTCCCTCTAATCCTCTCCCTTTCCATCTCCCTCTTGATCTCTCTCTTACTTCTTCTTCTTCTTCTTCTTCTCCCCTTTCCTCTATTTTCTTCCCCCTTGCCGTTGCTTTTCTGATTGGTTGTGACCAAGTCACAACAACTTTAACGTAGGATCTCTATGGAATAAACACAGGTAGCACCTTGGCTGCATAATATTTATATTTTTGGTGCAAGAGGAGTGCGCTACAGCTTGAACCTAGGATCTCTACCCACACCTCACCACTCTACCCCCTGCACTGGCCACAGGTGGCATCTTGGCAATATGTTATACATATATAACTATGGCTTGAACCTAGGATCTCACCCACATCTCAGCAACCTCCAACCTCGGCAAGGCGCAGGTGGCAACTTGGCAATAATATTCTTCTTGTTCTGCAATCTTAAATAGAAGGGATTATTTGTGCATACTGTCTGAAGTTACTGCACTGTAGCTTTCTCTAGATTAATGCCTTATGTAGGAGACATCTATCAAGAAGATTGTTGGATTGGATATGACAATGACGTCTATGCTCCACTGATTCTGTCTTATTTAATAGAATGCCTTACTGCACCCATTTTTCTTTTGCAATAGGCTCATCTTCCTAAAATATCAGGATTATTATTGTTTTCATCTCTGTGTTATATTCTTTGGGTATGACATTGATGTCTATATGTAAAAGATTTTCAGCTTCTCTTTCTTTGAGGTCTTATGAAGAGTCTTCTATTTTCACAGGTTGATAGAAGGTACAGACAGTATTATCATCAGATGCAGATTGTGGTGTCATCATTTGATGTGATAGCGGGATGTGGGGCAGCTAAACCATACTCGGCACTTGCCCTCCAGACTATATCCCGCCACTTTCGGTGCTTGCGCGATGCAATAAGTGACCAAATTCAAGCAACCCGTAAAAGCCTGGGGGAGCAAGAAACATCAGAGAATGATAAAGGGATTGGAATAACTCGTCTCCGGTATGTGGATCAGCAGCTCAGGCAACAGAGAGCTCTTCAGCAGCTTGGAATGATGCAGCAACATGCATGGAGGCCACAAAGGGGTTTACCTGAAAGCTCTGTTTCAATTCTTCGTGCATGGCTGTTTGAACATTTCCTTCATCCGTAAATCCTCCAAAAACAGCTTTTTCTATTACTGTTTCAATTGTATTATTTTGCTGTTTCTTGCAAGACATCTCCAATTATAGTAATAGATTTTTCTGGTGTTCAACAGGTACCCAAAGGATTCTGATAAGATCATGCTGGCAAGGCAGACAGGCTTGACTAGAAGTCAGGTAAAATGAAAAGAACATATTTATCTAGCAATTAGCACGGCAGACTAGAGTGTCTTTCTTCATCTTAAGTGAGTCAAAAGGACAAGTCCTTTTTCACCAAAATTTGTTTCATTTTGAAAATAGTGAAACCCACTGCATATAATTTTTCAAAATTGTGTTTGGAAGATCAGGCATAACTCAGTTGGGTAGTTGCTGAGAATTTGGAAAGAAGTATAGTACAAGGCTACAAGCTCAAGAATAGTGGCAACTTTAAATCTGAAATATAGCATATGCATTCTGTTGGATTTAGCAGTTGCCAGATGCCCAGAGCATATTAGGGAAGACATGAGTCTATTTGTGAATGAATATGTGAGCCTCATGCGACAAAGCGGTGAAGAATTGGTACCACTTTCCTGTCTGTCCACTTTAATCAATGAGAGAAATTTAGTTCCTTTGCAAAAGTTTGCTATATCTTTAGATGTTTGTTAATTAACATGAATCATAGAATGATTAATCATATTAAAAATGTAACTTTAATCATATCCAGGCAATATCACTAACTATGATATGTTGTGCTTTAGTGTGTTCTGTTCACGAAATTCCAAGACCTGTCTGTTGCCTTGCTCAGGTCTCAAATTGGTTTATCAACGCACGAGTGCGACTTTGGAAGCCCATGGTTGAAGAGATGTACAAAGAAGAGATTGGTGATGCAGAGATGGACTCTAATTCTTCTTCTGAAAATGCTACAAAAGCAACAAAAGGTGACTTGAGAAACTACGAAGATGGAGGGGAAGAAATGCAACAAAGTGCCAGTTCAACAGCAAACGAAAGATGCAGTGCTGGACAATTGCTGGATTCCAAATCTGACTGTGTTCCTGATGTAGAAATGGGAGGATCAACTACAAGAAGCAATTTTCAAAATATGACACGCAGTGAGGCTGTTACTGAATATGGGTTATTGAAGCTAAGGGAGGAGCAAAGGCCCAGTGTTGATGATTGTGGTCTGTTCCCTGATGCCATTGTTCACTCTGATGGGAGCGCTGATAGGCTTATTGCTGCAGCTGCTGCTGCTTATCAAATGTCAGAGGTGGGAGGGTTTGGGACTGGAAGTGGAGTGTCTCTTACGCTGGGGTTGCAGCACTGCGAGGGTGGTAACCTACCAGTGTCTACCACAGCCCATCACAGTTTTGTTTCCATGAGAGGGGATGGTATATATAGTGCAGCAGCATCTTCTGTGGGGGCGGAGAACACAGATTATGAATGCCTGAATCCGGGGAACAGGCAACACAGGTTCAATTCCTCCCATTTGTTCCATGATTTTGTGGCATGAATTACTTTGGGACAGTAGCAACCTACTTTCTCTGTTCCATTAGGAAAGATTCATCATTACTTTCAGGTGATGAAAGGAAGGTTGTGCATAAAACACAATTATAGCATATCAAAAGAATTGGTTGGAAGATTAGCATATTGTAAAGAACATAATTTTGTCTTAATATTCTGTAAGGGAATTGTACAATTGTCGACAACTTTGGTATGGAAATAAAAAAATAAAAAAAAGGGGAAATCCAGGTTTGAAATAAAGATGGTAGGAATTGGCTTATTGTTATTTCGATGTTATTTTGATAATGACCTATAAGAAACTTCTGAAACTGTGCCATTTTTTGCAATTTGTTGCTATTGTTTTTAATATCAAAAATACCAACAGGGGCAGGAGCAGGAGCAACAGCATAGGCTTCAAGTTCATGGGATGCTTACAGCTTCCATTTCATGGTGTAATGTCTATTCTTCAAACCTGACTCATTTAGTGCCATCCATGTTATACTCTCCACCATATCAAAGGCGTGTGCCTTGTGAAAGCAAAATCTTGACAAACTAAAACTAGAATAGTCCAGGGTAGAAAACTAATTCCCATCGCAATTCAGTCATCTCAAGTAAAGCGCATTGCCCATATATTTTCACAACATTGAGATCACATTTGCCCTCCTTAAGCTGAATGCAGAGTCCAGAATTTATGAGTTTTCAAAGTCAAAAGTGTCTTTGATCAATCAAGAAGAGGACCTCTGAATCATATCCTCTGCAGGCCAGTACGTGCGTATGTCCTCTGCATTGATTATTAATTATTTTATTCATTCTTTTACATATGAAAAACTAATAATAAGGCAAAGGATAAATGAAAGGCAACAAGCCTCATGGAGCTTCTTTCTTCTCCTTTTTAACTCAATAGGGAATCATCTCAGCATGAAAAATAATCTGAAAGCTTTGTAAATGAAAATTAACAGCAAGAAGACACAATAACAAGAGAAAAAAAGGGAATTTAACATGAGCAAACAGAGCTGAGACGGCTCCAAAGACTATAATTATCATAATCATTGATGGAATATGCCTCTGTTGCTGCTGAAAAATACGCTAAAATAAAATAAGTTAGGAGAGTTGTTACTAACAAAGCTGTTATTGACAGCACTTCAGTTGATTATTTGAATGCTTGATTTTGGCAGAGTTTCATGGATTTAGTTGCTCAAACTCTTGTATAAATAATGCATTCTATCAATAATATAAGATTAGACACTTTCGGTAAGATAAGATGAGACTGAAAATATCTGATTTTATTTTATTGATAGAAGTCATTATTTATACAATGACTTTGAGCAACTGAATCCATAAAACTCTGCTAAAATCAAACATTCAAATGATCAACTGAAGTAATGTCAATAACAGCTTTGTTAGTAACAACTCTCCTAACTAAGAGACCCAGAGATCCCACAAGAAATATGGCTAGGTTCTGATTTTTATTTGTGTTTTATGGCTTGGTGTTTTAGTAATCTCACAAGTAACTCAAGAATTAAGCTGTGATACCATTTATTGGTTTTTGATAGAAATAGGTGCTCACAAAGAAAAGGCTTATAATGAGACTGATCTTATTTTATTGACAGAATGCATTAATTATCCAAGATTTTGAGCTATGCTAAAATCAAACATTTAAATGATCAACTGAAATGCTGTCAATAACATCTTTGTTAGTAACAAGTCTCCTAACTTCTTGGAGTTGAATTATTCTACTGACTTGACCCATTCTTTTTGCAACAATTAGCATATTTTTCAGCAGCAACAGAGCCATACCCATCAATCATTTAGTACTATAGAGAACATTCACCTTCCTCTATACAACAAGAAAGCCAATGCAGCTACAATTGATTTGATACCGTTGAAGAAAATAATAAGAATAATAATATACTTAGATAAGTATCAAACGTTAACATATAGAAAGAGAGCTTATGTTATCAGCTATGACAGATTCTGTTCAGTGAAACAGTGAACAGATCAATTTTGTGAAAAGCCTGGAAGTTTTATGTTTTGTTTTCATTTTTAAACGTAAAATATCCGCAGGATGTCTGAAATTTTTGTTATATTCTGAAAGTTCAAATTTAATATTTGTTCTTGGAAGCCAATTAGCAAGGAAGAGGTACAGTGTAGCTAAGAATTTACCTATTTTAACCAGAACTTGTATGTTGCCATTATTTCACAGATTTTTAGTTAAATGTCTTTATAAATAGTAGCCTACGAATTCTTTATAAATTGTTTACCTATATTCTATATCGAGACAACTTCAAGATATTTGGATAATTTATCTTTTCTGTAGTCTACTGATAGACCTTTTATTTCAGTGCCACAGGCACCCAGGACCAGGAAGGCCACTACTGAAAGGGCCGTAACAGCAATAAGAATTCTCCAGTGAAATCCAAGTACTTGCGACAGGGATATTGGAGCAGTACTTTCCAATAATGGTTTCTTTACAAAATGAGTCAGGTTTGAAGAATGTATCACACCATGAAATGGAAGCTGCAAGCATCCATGAACGTGAAGCCAGCGCTGGTGTTCCCGCTCCTGTTGGTGCTTTTGATATTAAAAAAAATAGCAACTAATTGCAAAAAATGGCACGGTTTCAGAAGTTTCTTCAAGAGTTTATCAAAATCACAATCGAAACAACAATCAGCCAATTCCTACCATCTTTATTTCAAACCAGGATTTCCTTTTTTTTTTTTTTTTCAGTTTTCTTTCAATAGCAAAGTTATTGCCAATTGTACAATTCCCTTGCAAAATATTAAGACAATAATATGTATCTTTACAATATGCTAATCTTCCAACCAATTCTTTTGATATACTACAATTGTGTTTTATGCACGACCTTCCTTTCACCACCTGAAATAATGATGAATCTTTCCTAATGGAACAAAGAAAGTCGGCTGCTAGTGTCCTAAAGTAATTCAATTGTGACCCATAATTATTCATGCCACAAAATCATGCAACAAATGGGAGGAATTGAACCTGTGTTGCCTGTTTCCTGGATTCAGGCATTCATAATCTGTGTTCTCCGCCTCAGTAGAAGATGCTGCTGCACCATATATATCATCCCCTCTCGTGGAAACAAAACTGTGATGGGCTGTGGCAGACACTGGTAGGTTACCACCATCACAGTGCTGCAACCCCAGAGTAAGAGATACTCCGCTTGCAGTCCCAAACCCTCCCACCTGTGACATTTGATAAGCAGCAGCAGCTGCTGCCATAAACCTATCGCCACTCCCATCAGAGTGAACAATGGCATCAGGGAACAGACCACAATCAACGCTGGGCCTTTGCTCCTCCCTTAGCTTCAATAACCCATATTCAGTAACAGCCTCACCGCGTCCACCGTGTGTCATGTTTTGGAAATTGATTCTTTTAGTTGATCCTCCCATTTCTACATCAGGAACATGATCAGATTTGGAATCCAGCAATTGTCCAGCAGCACTGCATCTTTCGGTTGCTGTTGAACTGGAGCTTTGTTGCATTTCTTCCCCTCCATCTTCATAGCTTCTCAAGTCACCTTTTGTTGCTTTGGTTGCATTTTCAGAAGGAGAATTAGAGTCCATCTCTGCATCCCCAATCTCTTCTTTGTACATCTCTTCAACCATGGGCTTCCAAAGTCGCACTCGTGCATTGATAAACCAATTTGAGACCTGAGCAAGGCAACATATGTGTCTTGGAATTTCACGAACAGAACACATTAAAGTGCATTATGTCATAGTTGATATTGTCTGGATATGATTAAAGCAATAAGAAAAGTTTCTCAATCCAAGTTACAGTTTTAATATGATTAATCATTCTATGATTCATGTCAATAATTAATGAAAATCTAAAGATATAGCAAACTTTTGCAAAGGACCTAAATTTCTCTCAATGATTAAAGAGGAGAGACGTGAACCACTCCCCAACAACTTTCAGGAAGTGATACCAAATCTTCACCACTCTGTTGCTGAGGCTCACATATTCATTCAGAAATTGACTCATGTCTTCCCTAATATGCTTCGGGCCTCTGGCAACTGCTAAATCCAACAGAATGCATATGCTATTTTTCAGATATAAGAGGATGCCACTATTCTTGAGCTTGGTCTATACTTCTTTTCAAATTCTCAGCAACTACCCAACTGAGTCCTACCTGATCTTCCCAACACAACTTTGAAAATTATATGGGTTTCACTAATTTCCAAAATGAACCATAATTTTGGTGAAAAGGACTTGTCCTTTTCACTCACTTATGATGAAGAAAGACACTCTAGGCTGCAATGCTGAACGGTAGATAAATGTGTTCTTTTCATTGTACCTGACTTCTGGTCAAGCCTGTCTGCCTTGCCAGCATGATCTTATCAGAATCCTTTGGGTAACTGGTGAACATCAGAAACTATTACTATAATTGGATAAGATGTCTTCACATGAAATTGAAAATGACACAATTGAAAGAATAATAGAAAAAGCTGTTCTTGGAGGATTTACGGATGAAGGAAGTGCTCAAACAGCCAAGCACGAAGAATTGAAACAGAGCTTTCAGGTAAACCCCTTTGTGGCCTCCACGCATGTTGCTGCATCATTCCAAGCTGCTGAAGAGCTCTCTGTTGCCTGATCTGCTGATCCACATACCGGAGACGAGTTATTCCCATCCCTTTACCATTCTCTGATGTTTCTTGCTTCCCCAGGCTTTTACGGGTAGCTTGAATTTGGCCACTTATTGCATCTCGCAAGCACCGAAAGTGGCGGGATATAGTCTGTAGGGCAAGTGCTGAGTATGGTTTAGCTGCACCACGTCCTGCTATCACATCAAATGATGATACCACAATCTGCATCTGATGATGATATTGTTTGTATCTTCTATCAACCTGTGAAAACAAAAGACTCTTCATTAGACCTCAACAAAAGAGAAGCTGAAAATCTTACAAATAGAAATCAATGTCATACCAAAAAAATATGACACAGAGATGAATAACAATAATAATCCATGAATCCTGATGTTTTTAGTAAGATAAGCCTGTTGCAAAAGAAAAATGGATGCGTTGAGGTATTCAATAAAATAAGACAATCAATGGAGCGTAGACATCATTGTCATAACCAATGCAACAATCTTCTTGAGAGAAGTCTCCAACATAAGGCATTAATCTAGAGATAGCTAGAGTGCCATAACTCCAGACAGTATGCACAAATAATCACTTCTATTTAAGATTGCAGAACAACAATAAGATTATTGCCAGGGTGTCAATTGCGCCTTGCCCTGCTGGGAGGGAGGTGAGATGCAGGTGAGATCCTAGGTTTGAGCCATAGTTATATACAAGCTATAAAATAGCTGCACGATGCTGCAGTGATAAGTAAAATTTATATGTATATATATATATTAAACAAAATTATTATTTATAATTTATTATAAAGAATTATTTAACTATTTCCATTTTTCACATGAGTAAAATATATCCATATATAGTTTAGCCTAAAAAATTATAATTTTATGAATTAATAAGTTAAAGTATTGCCTTAATTTATATATTCATTATAATTATATTATGATTGTTATTTAGTATATTTTTTCTTTAGAAATAATCTATAATGATCAGGATAAATGTAATTATTTAAAAGTTAAAAATAATTAAAATTAACTAAAATTTTAAAATTAAATATTGGAAAAAATATAAAGGTAGAAATTGGTAGGATTTAGCCAATTAAAATAAAAAGAAAAAAAAGAAGAAAAAACACTTAATGAAAATTTTACAATACTGTTGTTTCTTCAAATAATAGCATAAAATTGGGTTTTGATATATATAAATAGCTAGGATTGATTGCCTAATACTTATATATATATATATAATTTGCAGTATTTATTAAATGACATTAATATAGATTATTTTTAATTTATTATCATTGTTGTATTTTTATAATTTCATTTTTTAAATTATTTACTTATGAAAAAATAAAAATATCTTTTACATTTACTTTGTAATTTAATTATATTTTTTGAATTATTTGAAAAAAATTTAAATAATATTTTTTTATGTGAATGTTGAACAAGTTTAATTATATAAAAAAGAAAAGCAAAAGGAAAGAAAAAAATTTTAAAAATAACACAAAAAGGATATAGACTAAAATAGTACTTTCACTATTAAATTTATAATTTAATTAAATTTTATTTAAATTATATTTTTTTATAAATATTAAATAAATTTAATTAGTGAAAAATTTACCAAAAAAAAACAGTAAAAGTGCCTTTAATATCAAAACCCAGCTAAAAGCACCAAATTCTTCCTCTAGATTTTGTCATGTAGCAACCAGCAGGTAAAATAAAAGATGAGGTGTTGTAGTATAATATAATAATGTATATATATATATATATATATATATATATATATATATATTGCCAAGGCGCCACCTGTGGGTAGCCCAGGTTGTAGAGGGGTGAGGTGTTGGCAGAGATCCTAGGTTCAAGCTGTAGCGCATTCCTCTTGTACCAAAAATAGAAATACATATGGTCAAGGTGCCACCTGTGCTTATCCCAGGTGGTAGAGTGTTGAGGTTTGGGCAGATATCCTAGGTTCAAGCTGTAGCACTCTCCTCTTGTACCAAAAATATATAAATATATATAGCCAAGGTGCCACCTGTGCATATCCTATAGATACTAGGTTCGAGCTGTAGTGCCCTGCTCTCCTCTTGTACTCACCTAAGATGAAGTTCAACATCTCTTGGGAGAAAAGAATTTTCTTTCCTAATTCTTACCTAATGTAAGAACTGCTAATCAACCCCTTAAAGAACATACCATAGCATGAACCAAGACAGACCATCTACACCTCCAGTTGGAATAAGAATTAAGTGGCACATTTAAGCAGGATTTTTCTAGCAAGTCAACTTCTCAGTAAACAAACCAAAATGGCTTTAATTGCCGGCAGTACTTTTCCTATATTTCGAAATAACAAATTATACAGCCAATCTGCACCTCATATTTCTTCTTCACTCAATGTGTGCTTACAAACACATAGAGAAAGGGATTGAAAGAGCTAAACTTTCATCAAGTTAACAACGTCAAAATGTCGCTAGCATTTTGCAACAAGTTAATGCAAAAATAGCAAAATCAATACACAGAAAGGCACATAATAGTCGAGATAACATGTGAGTAGGAGGAAGAATATATAAACTCAAGAATAGGCTGCGGTAACTATTAATCCATTGGTCTTACCTCTTCCAACATGGACGAAAGCTTACTCAACTTGTTCTGCAGTTCTTGTCTTTCAGCATGTGAAAGCTCACTTGGAAAGTTATTGGTGGATTCCTGAGGGTCTGCAATCCCATTCTTTGATTTGCTGTCAGCACCTTTTGGACTATTCAGGCCATGCTCATTTGTGCTTTGGTTTTTCTCCTTGTCAGGCTGCTTTAGAGCCTTTCGAACATTGACAACTTCATCAAGCACTTGTTGTGCTGCCTTAAGGTACTTAGAATTTGGAATGGTTCTTGCAATACTGGTCATTCCATATGGAGATAAATCCCCTTTATTTGAATCTTGATTACCACCAGAAAAACCAGGTGGCAGACATTCAGCATTTTTTGATTGTTCATCTCTAGAAGAGCCATTCCTGCCACCACCCTCACCCATAATTGACGGATTAGGACTTAAGAATGAAGCCAGGCCAGGATTTGGATTCCTGTAGGGGGAGGGCATTTGGATTCCAGATGGAATTTGCGTACCAAGGCTGAGGGACAAGCCCTGGACTTGTAAGTTCTGTCCACTGTGAAGAATACCAGAAGGTCCACCCATTGAATGCATAACTAGCATCTCATTTCTACCATCCCTCCATGCATTAAAATCATGCTCCCCAATTCGTGATCCACCAAGAGTTGACAAGATTTCTTGCTGCTGTGTGCTTGAATTCGATGCCTCCACAGACTGAATTTGAATGCAGTTATTTTGCAGATGGGAATTCCCAGCCAAGGTATCTGAGAATGATCCACCATTCATATACATCATCATATTACCAGGAAGAACTGGTGTCTCTGAATATGAACCCGGCATATATATCATTGGTGCACCATCTCTTTGGTTATTTGAACTAGCATAATAAGTAGCCATATCTATCTTTAGATTTTCCGGCCTGATTACTTGAGTCAGATTACATAATCATCCAAGGAACTGAAAAAGCCATTGGAAACAACTATTACACAACTCTATAGCATGCTTCAAATCCAAAAGAAAGAAGTGCAGAATTTGAATTCGATCTTTTAAGCGTTTACTTGTAAGTTCTACTCCCTCATGCAAAAAAAATTCCACCAGAACAAGGTGACAAACAAGCAATTAGCAAAAAGCAAAAATCAATAGACACCGTAAGCAGATGCTAGAATCTATAGTAATTTACTATTATGACCAAAGCCATTAATTGGGTGGCTAACATGTTCATGGTTACATCGGTCAACAGGGAGCAATAATGATATATTCATAGACAAAGAAGAATTAAACAGCACAAGATCCCTGCATGTAAATAATATCATCATCAAACATAATATGCATTGGGTTTCAGGATTTCAAAGAAATATATTGACTTAAGAATTCTTAATTAAGAGGGAAAAATCCTTCTTTACAATACAATAAAAAGAGCATCTTTATCACAATAGAACAAGAGAATTATGCAGTAACAAATCCCAAATCCAAAAATTCCACTAAAAGCACCATTTGAAAACTATCATTTGAACTTAGCTCAAGAATAATATCTAAAAACAAAAGCTATCAGAGGCCCAACAAGCAAAATATAACCAAAAACCAAATCAGGAAGCAAGACAAAACCATCATCTGCAAATCCCAATAGATACTCAGTTAAATAAATAAGTTAAAAGTTGGAATCTTATAATCACCATCCTCATATCTTCCTCCTCCAGGCACAGACAGAGAGACAGGGAAGAGAGGAGAGAGATGAAAAAGAAAGAATAATAAAATAAGAACTGTGCAAAAAAGAGGATAAAAGTCCAAGAAATTGAGCAATAAAAAATTACCTGGAAACCAGTAACACTTGTGGTTGTTATAGCGAACATAAAACCTCAAAGACACCACTCGACCCGCTGATACACAAATCCGATCCCATTACAACAAAATAACAACACAACACTTCCTTTTCATTACACCCCCCTATTGACCTATGCATACAATTGCAAAGGACAAACAGCAAGAAAGAAAAAAAGATAAATCCTTTCTCTTCTTTTTGTTTCTAAAAAGAAAAGAGAGTGATAATTAGATTTGAAAGTAGCAATGAATTTCCTCACTTTTGATCTTCTTCTCTCATCATTTATTCTCTAGCCATCATTCCCTCAAAACGCCACGTGAGCATCTCTCTCTCTCTCTCTCTCTCTCACACACACACACATACATAGTTAAACTTGTTTCTCTCTCTCTCTCTCAGAAAACACTCAAAAGAAATGATAACTTTCTCTTTCTAGCTTTCTTTGTGTGCCTTTTTGAAATAGCTTCCTCTTTCTGGAGGTTTGGCTTTTGGGCCTTTGCTTGAAACCCCAGTTGAGGTAGTGGTTGGTGCTTGACTTCCTTCTTGTTCTTCTAGTTTGTTGTGGTTATTGCTTCTAGTGGTTCTTCTTGTTGTTACAGTTCTTGGGTTCTTTGGCTATTTGAGATCGTGTTTGGTTAAGGAGTTCAATCTCTAACTACCAGTTGGTAGACCTCCCTTAAACACCATCTCAAACACCATTACCAATCTCTCTCTCTCTCTCTCTCTCTCTCTCTCATCCATAAGCATGGATGGAAGGTCTAGCTTTGCGGCAATATCCACCATATAAACATATTCTATGCTTTTTTTTTTTGGTTTTTTTAATTTATTACCCAAAAAATTGTTTGTTTATTTGTTTAAATTATTTAATTTTTTTATTTGATTGTTTTATTATATTTCAAATGTGAGACAGGAGGAGGAGCACCATTAGGTGCCCATATCACTATTTTTGTCATTTTCTTCTGGCCAATGTTTGAGCTCTTGCATTGGGGTCTGTTTTTTGTTGTTTTTCAATTTTTTTTTCCTTTTTTTATATTTTTGTTTGTCCTAATTATCTGTCCCAGGATGATAGAGATTAAGAGTGAACAAAAATTGATTACAATATAAAATTTAAATTAAACGGTTTTATTTTAATTTTTTAATTTATTATTAATTGATTTGATTTAATTTAATTAGTATTTTTTTAAAAAAAGTTTAATTTTAATTTAATTTAATTTAAAAATTTATAAATGGAGTTGTTTATTTTATTTCATTTTATTATTTTATAAAATTATGAAATATGATATGTAATTTAAAAAAATTATTATTAATTTAAAAAATAAAATATATATAAAAATAAATAAATTAAATTAAAATTGATAAATTGAACCAAATTAAATTTAAATATTTTAATTCAATTCGTTTTAATTTCTAGGCTAATAATATTATTTTTCATTTAAGTTGTTAGCTATTTTTATTTAATTTGATTTGAAATTCTTAGTAACATTCCTAATGCTATTTTATAGCTATCTATAACATATATATAAATATAAATATATGAATGGGGTGAATTTTAAACGAATAAAAATATTTTTATTTTTTATATTATTTATAATTATATATTATTTTTTATTATTTAAATTAATGTTATTCCTAATCTTCTTATATTTTCTATTATAATCTAAAATAAAATCTTATGAAAAAAATTAAAATCATAAATTTATATTCTTTTTAAAAAATAGTAAATTATATTTCAAAAAAGAAATCAATTTCAATTTTACTAAACTTAATGCCACAATCCATCCAATGTTTCTAATTTTAATTTTATGGCTTTTTTTATTCTAGAGCAAAAACTTTTTAATTGATTATTAAAATTTATTAATTCATTTTTATCTATAATTTATAATTTATTTATAATAAATAAAAATATAAATGGGAGGGCAAACTTGTAAACCAATTAAAAAACTTGCGTGTAATATTATTTATTATTTTAATGTTTAAGTAATATTTTAACACATTTATATTTTTAAAAGAGTCAATATTATATTATATTTTTTATTTTATATTGTTTAAATTAATAATTTAATTTAATATTTTATGTTATAATTAGATTAATTATAATATATAACTTGTTTTATAAAAATATAATATTTTCTAAACCAATAAATATTTTTACTATTGAATTAATTAAACTAATAGAATTAATATTTTATTTTAAATAATTAAATTTAATATTTATAAATAAATTATAATTATAAATCATTTTATGCTTTAAAAACCAATAAATATAAAAGAATACAATTTTATTTAGCTAAGTATTATTATTATTATTATTATTATTATTATTATTATTATTATTATTATTATTATTTATTCAAAAATAGTAAGAAGTTTAATTCAAATTTTTAGAAAAGCAGTGATTTGATTCTGTTGTTTTATTTATTTAAAGAAAATATTGCTCCACGCCCTTGGAAATTCAGCATCTTTCTAAGCTATATTACGTTATGAGCTTTTAAAATTATCACGTTTGATAGAAAAATATAGAATTATAAAAAAAATAAAATAGTAGGTAAGAAATGTAAGGCTGTTAAATAATTAATAATATATTTGATAGTTCATAATACTACATAATATAACCAAAATTTTTATTGAATTATAATAAAAAAATTTAATTATTGCATTATATATACATATATATTAATTTATATGCAATCAAGGTAGTCTCTAACCTGTTTAAAGGAAGCTCTCTCCTATTTTTTTTCTTTCCCACTGGCCAGACTGATACTAAAATTTGAGTTAGTATAAAGTTTCTAAGACTCGTATTAAGATTCATTATTTTCAAAGTCATATCTAAGACTAAATCAAGGCGTAATATGCAATAAAAAATAAAAAAATATTATAAATTTATTTTGAGCCAAATCAACTCGATGTCTATTAGGAAACCAAAATTAAGGAAGTCCAACTCAACCCTGATACTCATCATGTACAAACTATTTAATGTCATAAAATTTTCATTAATTAATATAATATTTACATAAATCATTATCATGGTAAAGTTCTAGTTATTAAATAAATAAATATACACAATAAACTATTAATTAAAAAGCACATCCTGCGAAAGAAAATACAGATTAGATTCGAAGAAATAAACTCGCTCCTCCTGCAATCTAAGAAAAATATTTGAACAGGAATGGGTATTTGACTCAGAGAGTATAAATATTGATTATAAGTGTAATTTCTATAATTATCTAAAACTAGTGTAATCTTACTATAAAATGTACATCCAACACATAAAATAAATAGTTCACCTAATATTTGGGCAAGAAGTTAATTTGGAGCTACTCACATATTCAGTGTATCACATCAAGATATATATGTATATGGGAGCTGACTTCCTATATAGCTCTCTTAATCCAATACCTGTCAGTGAGGTCAACTCAATCCAAATTTGGCTTAATAATCCAATTTGGGAGTTAGCGAGATCAACTGAAAGCCGTACTCACCCTAACTTATCCATATATAAGGATCGAGTCCCAGCGAGTCAAGCTCCAGCCGCGATTACCTGTTCTACCCATATTCATATCCACACTATACTCACTCCAACACACACGCACAGCTCTAAATTATCCTCAGGGAGACAATTACAGATAAATAGCAATAATTAAATATGTAGTAATCAAAATGTCTTCAATTTATTAACTATTCATATACATAATATTTATAAAATACATGAGCATGTCATATATATAATTAATATTGAAATTACAAAAATAAACAATATCCAACCATAAACTGTTCGACTAAACTGCAGCTGGTTCGGCTTGAAGGAGAAGACGGCTGACACCGATCACTTAAATATACACATCGACTTCTATCAAAAGGCTGATAAAATTAAATAATTAATTCAAATTATAGAATCAAAATAAATTTTAAGGTCTTGCTGAAATTTTAGTAGAGTCTCCCCTACAACTGGACCTAACTCCCTGCAAGAAAAATACAACAACAGCAACAAACAGGGCCTCAGGCCTACAACAATAATTATAATGCCCATTTGGCACTTACAAGAATCCTAATCTAGGTCCATTATCTAAACTTCGGCTTGGGCCCCTAACTCTTTTACCGTCTAAATAATTATTTTCAACACTTTAAAAATTATAAAAATATTTCTAGAGGTTCTCTACATTGTCCTTGTAATAATTAAATTTATTTCACTCAATTTAACTAAGTCAAAAATATTTTATAGATTTATCAGCTAGTTTGGCCAAGGTAAAAATTACATAACTTAAGTTCAAGACTACCTTTGCAAATTCTACTGTTTGAAACGTGTCCGGAAGGTCTAAAAATACAGGGATCGACTGTAATATTGACTATGTTATGGGATGGGCTATCGAGCAGTTGGATCAAGTTGAAAGCTCGGTTTTGGGTGCCTATGAGCTATCATCGATCCGAGTGCATATCTAGGATGCCTATGAGCTACTGGTGATGGGTCCACTGACGGTTCATACGGTTCATCAAAACTCTCTCCGATTGCCCGATATCAGCCAATTTAGTTTAGGCCATTTGATGAGCATCTTTTCTGTTCGATCTCTAATCAAGTCGTAATTGGTATCAAAACGAAGCTTGAAGAGTGTAGATCATGATCCCTAAGTTCGATCGTCCAAATTGGCTGCTGATTAGTTGGGATCTAGCCGAAAAATTACAAAAACCCAAAACTTCTCAACATCTTGATCAGACGTCGAATGAAGCCAAAATCACGCTTGGAAGTTACTGCCCCTGCACTCACGTTGAAGGAGGAAATTCCTCCATTTGTGCCGCTGTTGGCGTTGCTCCGGCCGACTAGTGGCTTGCCGGCATCGTGGGGTGGTGGAGCTCCCTTGTCAACCGCTATTGGTGGCCAGAGTTTTGCCGGCAACTGCAAAAATGGGGAAGGGGAAAGAGAGTGATGAGAGGGAGAGGGAAGAATGTGTGTGTGTGTGTGTGTGAGAGAGAGAGAGAGAGAGAGAGAGAGAGAGAGAGAGGGCAGCTGGATTTTGGTTTTTTTTTTTTTTATAACTTTTGATTACCTAATAAACCCTTAAAGTTTTGTAAGTTTTTCAATTAGGTCCAAACTTGTTTTTCAATAGGACTCAATATTACCTTAAATAGTTAAAATTAGATTTTTAAGTAAAATACAACAACAACAACAACAATAATACTAATAATGATCAAATTAATAACAATTAATCAAATCTTAGAACCAAGGTTAACAATAATGAAATAATATATTTTGTTAATTGATTTTTGACATTAATATTTAAAACTAATTATTTCAATTAAAAATTGGACTATTAAATAATTTTATAAAATATGCTTAGAAATAACATTAAATATATATATATATAAATGAAAGTATTACAAAATTATAAATTAGTTAAACAATATTAAAATAATATTTAAATACTACACATATAAAAATATAAAAATTTTTATTTTAAAATTCAGGTTATTACAAGGGATCTTGAGAGGCCGATGGTTTGACCATTGTGGTCTCTCTTTTGTTCTTCTTTTGTTAGTTTTGTTGTATTATTGTTGTATGCCTAGTGGGTTTAAGGGAGGAGCCTTTGTCAATTTGCCTCGTTTGGATGGCGTGCATATCCATTTGAGTGCCTATGTAGATTTGAAGAGTTGTCAGATAGAATGCCATCGTCGTCCTAACTAAAAATGATTGAGATGCCAATTGGGTCCTGTTCCTCCTTCGCTTTTTTCCACTGTGTGGTTGCCGATCTAAGCTCAAATTCTTCTATTGGCCCCATAGCCTTTGTTCTCTATGTAGTTGATAATGGGTTATAGTTTGCTTGCTCTATTGATATTGTTATGTTGATTGTAACACCCCAAATTTTTAAATAATTATTTTATGTGTAATTATATGATTTTTGACTGATTTGGAGGGTCCAGGAGGGGCCATATATTGTTGATGAGATGTGGATATGGGAGATGTGATTTAGAAGTGTTATTTAGATCATTTTATAATTGGGTAGGTCCTAAGTATAGGAAAAATTCTGCCGAATTTTTGACAAAACTTAGGATATCCTTTGATTCTTTAAAGTTTTGCTTTAAGTAAATATTGATAAATTTGTGATATAATTTTTAAATGAGCCAGGTCAACATTCCTCATCTATCCAACTACTGCAATGACTTTTAGTTTATTAGTGAGTAGATATTAATTTTATTTATAATTTCAATATTATTATGTATTCAAAGTATGCTCATGCATCACTTATACATTTATGTATGTAGTAAAAGTTAGGCACACCTTATATTGCATTTGTTCTTAATGATATTACTGTGATTATTATTTTATGGCGATCTAGAGTTGTGTTTGTGAGTTGGTGTGTATTTGGTGTATATGGACATGGGTAAGACGGGTAAATGCCACTTGAGCTTGAGTTGCTGGGACCTGATCCTTATTGTGAATAAGTCGGGGTAGGCACAACTTTGAGTTGATCTTGCTGACCCCCGCATTTGGATATTAAGAGAAATTCTGGCTTTGAGTTGATCTAGCTAGCAGAGGTTGAAACTAAAAGAGCTGTATATGGGATCAGCTCTCATATATATATATGTGTGTGTGTGTGTGTGTGTGTGTGTGTGAGTGTGTGTATGTGTGTGTGAGTATGAATGTGACACACGGGCGTGTGAGTGCTCCAGATTGCTTTTGATGTGATTATGACTTGACCCATTTAAATTGTGTGAAGGTGTTACATTCATTCTTAGGGATGCACTAGACTTAGGTAGTTATAGAAATTGTATGTAAAATCAATATCTTACTCTATGAGTCGAACGCTCACTCCTGTTCACTTGAGGACTCTTACTTATGTTTAACCTGCTTCCTACCTCGTAGGTCTCTTAGTTGCTCTATCTATGTTTGTGTTGTAAATTTTACAAGTTTCAGAACTTCGCATGTGTTAGAAGATATTTTATTTGACTTGGGACTGTAATAGATTATTATTTGAAATTTGTAACTTATTGATTATGTATATGTGGATTTGTGGATTGAATGGGTTATGTGGCTGAGGGGGCTGAGCTCCCAGTGATCATATTGAGTTGTTGATGATTGTAGGATTGAACTGAGCTCTCCAAATGATTTTATTTTGTGATCACAGGTTGGGTGAGGTAAAAACTCCTCGTTGGGTAGTCTAATTTATGGCCAAATTTTGTACGATTGATTTCTTGGAAATGGGCTTGAATATGGGCTTTGAGGTTAGACTAGAGAATAGTTAGGCTTACTATGAATTTTTGAGGCCTTATGCTAACCCAAGTTTTAGCGTCGATCCAGCCCAGAATTTGGGTTGTGACATTGATCAGGCCTCTCTTTGTTATTGACATTCTTGGCCGAGCGATACCTAAAAATTTAGCACATGTGAATGATTTTTGGATTCTCTGTTATGGATCCTTTTACTCGATAGGGCTTTTGGGTAGGGCTAGAGACTTAAGAATCTATGTTTGAGCCTTCTTGTAAGATTTTAGGCTTGTGTTGTATTTTTGTGAGTTGTAATTAGAATTTTTTGAAGGCTTAGAAGTGTCTTTTTTTTTTTTAAGCTTATATTTCTTTGCCTATTAAGCCATTTAATGAACTTTTATTCCCCATAAAAAAAAATCATATGTAATCTAATTTACTAAATGAAAATTGCATGTATTATTCAACTCGTAACATAAAATAATTATTAAAAAAAAATATTTAGTTCTTAAAACGCGTTTGATGTTAACCTTTGAATGGGTCAATACAATTATATACTTTTCCAAAACACATCTGTAAACTTTATAGAAAATTTGACAAAAACATGTATAAATAATCCAATGTCTATATTTTCTTTTTCCCAATATGAAACTAATTGTTATCATTTTATATGGATATTTATATACATAAAACAAAAATTAGTCTCTATATATGTTTATCTTTATGTACCTAAAATATACATGTTTATAATTATATTAATTTTGGATCATATAATAAAATAAATTGATAATTAATTTGTTAATAATTATATTAGAGAATTTAGATTAAAAATTTGATAAACATACTCAGTCTTTGTCAATCTATTATTACTTTTTTTAGTAGAAAAATTAAAAGGGTAGGATTTTAAATTTAACCCTACTTGATGAATGATATATTTATAGTCAATCACTAAATCTAACCAAGACAATTTAAAAAATTAATGATGATGGGTCTTATCATTACCTACTGTAACCCATTTTTCAAAGTTTGGAGTTTTGTGTTGTGGAGTGGACCCTTTTGCAATTCCAATATTAATGTGTTGAATGATCAATTAATTGAATTTAATTGGGTGACATGGTCTATGACCTAAATTTTATTTGCCTTCCATCATGTTGTTATTAGAGAGTGATTAAGGGGGAGGTTGGTCAATTTCATAATTTCATCCAATTTGCACTATCTTATGTATAATCCTATGCAAGACAATGACTATAGACATCTAAATAAATATACATATATTATTTTCTACTTGTATGATCTCAAACAAAATATTCAACACTCTTGCAAGAGAAAAGATAATTAAAAAAAGTGAAGGATTAGCATTAAATTAGCAACCTAATTGAGATTAGAAAAGACAATTAAAATAAAATAAATGGTTAGAACTAACTAATAAACACAAGTGGGCAATGTTCATTGATTAGCTTAAAAGAAAGATAAAACAAATGCAATAATTATGACTTGCATATCTAAAATTGCTAACAACCACCTTTTGCACTTAAAGCTTAGGGATGGTAATAAGTCAAGTTTTACGGGTATCCGATTCGATCGAATCCTAATAGAATGAGTTTAGATATTATATAATTGAATTTAGGATGTATTTGATTTGAAAAATAATACTCATGACAGATTTGGATCGGATTCAAATTTTATATATTAGGTATTCGTTACTCGAATTCGTTTATATAAATATTTAATTAAATATAATAGATATTTTTTATAATAATATTTATAAATTTTTATATATTTTATTTTATATAAAATGAAATTTAAATATTTTATGAAATTATTAAAATTTTAAAATATAAATTATTAATCAAAATAATTTTTTATATAAAATATTAATTAAAATATATAAAATTAAATGAATATATATTTTTTTAATAATAATAATTGAATTTCAATAATTAAAAATAAATTTTAACTAGATTTAAGATGAATTTAAATTTTAATAATATTAATTAAATTTAAATTTAAATTTAAATAAAGTAATTTTTATAAATATGGTATTGCAATTCTTATTTAAGCTTTAAAGCAAAATCTAAAAAGAGGGAAGGCAAAGTTTAAAATAATAATAATAATAATAATAATAATAATATTAATAATAAAACCTAGAATCAAATAAAAAAATCATAGGTTGATTATTTAGAATTTTATATTAAATATAAAGTGTGCATATATTTAAATTATATAAATATAAAAATTTTTATAAAATTATTATAATTTTAAAATATAATTTATTTTTATTTTTAATTTAAATATAAATACATCTTTATCTAATAAAAAAAAATTAAGAAGAAAACCAGAACATAAATAAAAATCCAATCTCAGCAGCGGAAGCAGAGTCTCCTGACACTGGTTACGGGTCATGGGCCTATTCAATGGCTTTGCAGAGAGACGGTGAGAGATTTGTGTTGTTGGGATTCGTGAAAGGGCGGGCAAGGGAAAATGCAAGGTCAATAAATAGAACAGATTAGAACAGAAGCAAGGGTTTTGATTGGTTGATAGAATACAAAGAATTAGACCATCAGCCCTTTTCAATAAATAAATTTTAAATATTTGAAAAGTTAAAAATTTGAAATATATTATTCTGAGTGCCAAGTAGCACCCACTCCCTCCCTCCGTCTCCCTTGGATTTCTTGCGAGCATTGAAAACGTATACACAAAAAAAGCCAATGTTATGAAGGTTCGCAGAAATTGGATCTCGCCGCAGAGCATTGTATAAATTTTTTTTTGTCTAAATAAACATTTCGTCTGCTTTTCTCTCTCCATTTTTTGAAGTCGTTTTGGTGAAGAATAATAAGTATTAATTTTTTTTTAATTTTATCTTTATTTTTATTAAATATAATAATTATTTATATAATATTTCAAAATTAATTTTAATAATTTTTTAATTAAATAAAATAAAAATAATTTAATCAAATTATTTTTTTTTTCAGTGAATAAATTAAAGAGTATTTTATTATAATTTAAATGATTTAATTATGTAAAAAACTTAAGTAACAAATGAAAGTAAGTAAAGTTAGTATTAAAAACAGGAATTTAATTCTCCAATTCTAATATGTGAAGAATACAAACACATGAATTTTATGCTTGCCTCATCAAATGAGGATAGACATACTTCTATTTTCATATCAATTAAGAACATGTAATTATATAATTAAAGAAATAAATTTTATTTAATTTTTTTTAATATACCCTTTCCTTTATTACTTTATTAAAAATTAAATAATCCATATTATTAAATTATTTTTAAAATTAATAAATTTTAATTTTTCGATGCATATTAAATAAGAATATATTATTAAGTTAATAAATAAACTACCATTTAAAAAAAAAAGTAGCCTATAATTCAGTGGTGGAATTAGAAATTGATGTTGAGGTGATATACAATTTTTTTTTCCTTTTTTAAAATATGAGTTATCACTTTCAATTAGAGTTAAATAATAACTTAAAAATTATATTAGTTTATTATTTAAATAAAAACAAAATCATACAAGTAATAATTTAAAATTTTTTGAAAAATTTTATAAATTCACAATTTATATATGCGTATAATTACAAAAGTAAAACACAAGTCATTAAAAATTAATAAAATTTTTTATCAATTTTCCATCTGTTCATACTAAATATCAAAATTTAATCAAATGCCTATAGATGAAATTATTAATTTTAATTATACTATAAAATAGAATAAAAAGAAAAAAGTAAAAAAAAAATAATTGAGCTTAATATTAATTATGACTTGAGTTTTAAAATATTGAACTTTTAAATTTTTAAGAATATATATATATAAATAATTATAATTTGTTCTTTTGACATTCTAAAGTTTTATTTAATTATAAACTTAAATAATGAAACGGGACAATATAAATTTATAAAAAAAAAATTAAATTTATATATTAAAAAAGAAAAAATTTGAGCAGGGCCAATTTGAATTTCAATAAGAATCAATTATTTAAAAAAAAGTTATTGAAAAATATTTTAAAATTATTTAAAACATTAAATAAATTAAATTGATAAGATGTATACTCTTCAAATTGTCTAAGAATTTTGTTTTTCGGGTAATAAAGGGAAAGAAACACACACAACTACAAAGAACTAAAACGAGATTAGGCTACTCCATGCTGATCATGCGATTGCCATTGCAGCAAGGATTGTGTAGGATGCTGGAGCTCACGGACTCCAATGGGAAAACTAGAGGCAACACCAGCTAAGCAATCTGCACAGAAATTCGCTTCCTTCCAAGCATGGTTCAGGCGCAAACACCAACTCTTATCAAGCAAAGCTCCGATGGAGAAACAAGAGCTAAAGCACTCCGTGGCGATTCAACCTTCCCCTCCAAGCACTGAACTACCAGCAAGTTATCACATTCAAGCTAAATCCTCGGCAAACCCAAACTTCTCAGCTAACCGAAGACCTTCCCAAATAGCCCACAACTCTGCCATAACTACTAAGCATCTGCCCCCTTATAGGACTCAGCGTCCTCGCTGAGGTTTGTCCTGAGGTTTGCCTACCTACCATCGTTCAACCATCGTTCAAGGTTGCACGCAGCGCTGAGGTTTAGCCCACCATCGTTCAAGGACACGATTGTCCGCTCTGGACCGAAGCCCTCACGGTTTTAAAACGAGTTACTAGGGGTTAGGAACCTCCATCTTATGAACCCGGGATCTCTCCCGTGTTTTGTCGATGTGGGATTTGCCTAGGGTGTTACACTGCTACTCCAAAAAAAAGAGGCCAACTAACTCCTTTACTCGACCGACCATGAAGAGAAAGATTTCCAGAAATCTAATGCGTAACTGAAGCATCATGTTGAAAGAGAACTCGCAGCATATCCAGTGGCACTAGGCACCTCCACACTGAACTCGCAACATGACAGTCCCGCAAAGCATGTGAACTGGTTTTGGCATAAGCCAAACATATCGGACAAGCCTCCTGATCACACAAATGCCGACGAGTTCTTTCAGAAGTAGTCAATACTCAATTGTCGTTCATGAGCTAACATATATAAAAATCAATTTGGAAATATTTTAATTATAAATTTTAAAAAAAATCATGCAAACATCTCACTCAGAGCGAATTGTACTCAAGAAAGAGTTCATTTCAAGCTTTCCAAATGGTTCAAGCTATAATTACAAAAAGCTCTAGAAAATCAATGTCATGCAAGCTAAAAAGTGAGAATAATAACATGGCATGATATTCACCAGCAAGGGTGAGACGAAGAGAATAGACATACCAGATCCATTTGATAATAGGACAAAAGAGAAACAAATGATCCACTTTCTCGTTAGCTGACCCACAGAAATTACAACACCCTACCACATATGTCCCACATTTGCATAAATTCACCTTGGTAAGAAGATCGTTCGTCACTCTCAACGAAATGATGACCAAATCTTACCCAATTGGGCGAGGCAGTAGATGAAGAAGTACTAGCTTCAGCTTGAATGCCCTGGAGGCCAGCAAAATGATATGCACTGTATTAAATTCAGAGATCATTAAAATAGCCAATTCCTTTGATATCAATCATTGATCTACTGACTCTAGCTAGCTTAAAGAGAAAATTTAATTCTAATGCTCAACAATTAGTTTTAATTGTTCGTACAACACTTTAATTAGAGTTGAACCAACCTTGGAGACACTTGGTTTGAAATGGGACACTCAGGATTATTTAGTTTATCCGTTGAGCGCAACTGATAGTTGATAGATATCTAAATAGGTGAACTAGAGTATTTTGTGTTTAGTAAGTTAAAAAAAATAGCTGATAGTTGATGGGTAGCTGATATGGTACCCATCAGCTCCATCAGCTTTGATTTTTTATTTTGATCATATTATCCTTTTTTATTTAACTCAAAAATTAATATTATTAATATTTTTATATTTTTTATTTATAATCTTAACATTTTAATTAACGCATTTTAATTTTTTTAAAATATTTTTTTATTAATAACATAAAAAATAAAATATTTATTTATATATAAAAACTTAAAATTAATTATAAATTTTTTCTTTATCAATAATAATTACTTTATTATTTTATATATATTTTTAAAGTTATTTAATTATTTTTTAAAAAAATTTAATTATTTTCTTATTTCAATAATAAAATAACTGATATAATATAATATATTAATAATTTTATATTTATTTTAATAATATAATAAATGATATAATAAATTATTTAATAATTGTATAATTAATTTAATAACAAAATAAATAATATAATATAATAAATTTATAATTTTATATTTATTTCAATAATAAAATAAATTATATAATATATACCCTTATTAATTATTTCACGTATCACAGCAACCACTAAATATAGTTTTACCAAACACTTAACATAAATTAGCTATCATCAGCTACCATCTAATAACTATCAGCTGTATTTAACAATTAAATCAAACAGACCCTTATTCAATAGATTTGTTCATGATAATATTCTCACTTCTTATTTTAAATTTGTTGATGAAAAAATAATTTGATAATGTGATAGATGTTGTGGTGGCGGTGTGGTCGGTGGTAGTGAAAATATTGATAATTTTAAATTAAAATAACATATGCTATAATAATATTATATATTAAAATTTTACTACTAATTTAATTATATATATATACACACACAAAAATGAAGTTGTAATGGTCTTCCAAATGCATTCCATTTAGACTTTGATTCAATCGCCTAAAATCTGTGAAATAATGGCCACATACAATTTCTGGTGAAGATAGGTAAATTCTCGGCTCAACTGTACCTTTTCCTAGCCAATTGGCTCCCAAGAACAAAAATTAAATTTGAACATACAGAATATAGCAAAAATATCATACATCGTATGAATATTTCACATTTAGAAAATGAAAACAAAATATATCATTTCCATGTTTTTCACAAAATTGATCTCTTCACTGTTTCACTTAACAGAATCTGTCATAGTTTTTAACATAAGAACAAGAATATACAAAAAGAACCAATCAATCTTCACCCTTCTTACCAGCCCACATAGGAATTTTGGAGTATCTCATTCTCATTCCTCTTTCATGTCCCCAGCCAGCAACTCATCTACATCACATGGTTTTTTTATCAGAAAAATATAGAAAACAAATTGAAAGCAGAACAAAGATCCGTAAATGCGAATTCAATAGAACAAGGATAGATGTGTGTGCTAACCTTTTGTACAGTTCCCTTACATCTTCCCCTAATAGTGGGCTTTCCAGGTAGGGATCGCCACACTCTTTCAGATCAACTGTCTCCATCTCAAAATCCTGATAACCACAATACTCATTCCATTCAAACCACAATTTTGAAATTGCTTCCTTCCTGAAACAAGTGCTATGGTCTTCCTCCTCAGGTGAATCCGCAGCAACTAATCTATAAGCATACACTTTATTCTTCTGGCCTGGACGGAATGCCCGCCCTATTGCTTGGCGAGTAACTGAAGGATTCAAATGAACATCCAAGATAATAATGCGAGAAGCCCCAACCAGAGAAATTCCCTCTCCACATGCCTTAATGGATCCAAAGAAAACTTTTGCATCGGTGGAGTTGTTAAATCTCTCCATGGATGACTCCCGATCATCAGAAGTTGACTCACCTGATATTACAAAAATTTCTTTCCCCAAAATCCAACCTTTCACTTTTACTACTAATCTCTCTAAAAATTTTAAAGGAGTGAGATATTGGCTAAAAACTAGCAGCTTCTCTCTAGCCGACTCACACAAATTTAACATTGTAAGAAAAAATTTAGCTTTCACTCCATCTCTCAAATTAATTTCCCCTAAAAACTTATCCATTCTGTCATTAGTCACGTCAGAATTTTCAGATATACTGTACAAATTCGGGTGCAGATAAACAACACTTCCAACAGAATTTCTCTTGAATTTCCTAGCCCATTTCTTCAATTTCTCAACTTCTTGCTTCTGTCTAGGACTAAGGTTAAGCACTACAGTGAAATCAACAAGTCCAGGAAGCTCATCCAAGAAATCTCCTTTATAATAATGAAGGACCTTGCTAGTCATCTCTCGAAGATCATGTATGACAGCCACTTTCCTTCTAAAATCTTGATCCTGTATTGTGTGCTCAACCAAGTCATAAAAAACTGTCTCCCCAGTTTTGAGATGCTTTTTCACTCCTTGTATATGTACCTTGCTCATAATCCGCTTGACGATGGCCCGGGAAGTATTCAATCTCAAAAACTTTGGGCGAACGAGATTCAATATATTGAATACCTCCTTGACATGATTTTGGTAAAGGGTGCCAGAAAGCACCACCTTACGAGGTGTCTGCACCTTAGCAAGTGACTGCAGAACATCAGTATTCTCATTCCTGGGAGTGTGTCCTTCATCCAAAATCAGAATTGTAGGTCGCTTGAGCAATATTTCTTGACAACTAGCTGCAACCTTACTGTTTACATCATCACAGACAATAGAGGAGAATTGTTTGTACCCTAAGAAAAGAATACTCCTTTGCTCCACCCACTGTTTTAAGACCTCCAGTTGCTGTGTGCGACCATCTGCTTTCACGCTATAAAAGTCATACAGTGGAATATCCTCAACCTGCCAAGTCTGAAACTCCTTTTTCCATGTAGCTAAAATTCCTTTTGGGAGCACCACCAGTGGTCTAGCATGTGGATATTTGGCTAGGAAACTCTGCATGAAACTGATGATCATGAATGTTTTTCCAGATCCAGGAGCATGGGCCAAGATGCAGCCCCCAGGATTATCTGCCACCAGGTTACTTCGAAGGAAATTGAAACCTTCCACCTGATGAGGTTTCATTTGCTTCATGTGCCTTGGATGAGCAGAGATGTCAGTGACCATCAAATCTTCCTCAGATAACTCAATTCCAAACATCTCATTTGAATCTCTGTCCTTGACATTCCGATACTCAGATGCATAAGTTCGTGTACTCTTTTTCTGAAATGAGAGAAGAAATCAAAGTGAAAAAAAAAATTCCAGACAAACAGCAATTAGGTAAGACAACCAAATCCCAAGTTGATGATATGTGCAAACGTCGCAACACACCCATCATTATATCAATTGGCCAATAGAAAAACAAAGAGCAAAAGTAATAACTTCAGAGAACACAGGAATTCCACTTAAAATCTACATTTGCAGCAAAAATGATAAAAGAAGAATTCAATTAGAAAATTAGGAGAACACAAAGGCACTACAAACACAGAAATTTGGGCGGACACAATACCACTCAAACTGCCCTTTAGCACAATACACCAAATTTCCCTCATGACCTTGCTTATTCCATGCTTTACTTGGCTGCTCAACATTGCCTTAACTTGTGATAATGCTTTTCATGTTATTTATATGTGTTTTAAGGCAGTCATGTATTTATCTGTAATGCCAAGACCTAGCCTTTATCGCTGAAGAACTTGGTCACCAAGTTGCTGTGGCTATTACTTAATTTGGTCATGACACAGAATGTTTCTTCAATAAGCTTTGCATATTTGTTGATCACAATTCAAGATGTCAGTCAATGGCAAATTTAGATAAAGTTCACATGTCAAAAGGAAAACCAATCGAACAAATTGTATGATGTGGTATAACAATTTTTTTATGATGATGAAAACAGAAACCAAACATGCTTACTGATATGCCCAGTTGATAAAAAGTAGCTATCTTGCCATACAGCAGGACTTTTTCTTTTCCATAAAGCTCCTCATGGTGTCACAAAGGTGCCATACAATGCTTAAAAGTAAAGATACCTTGTTCAGTTGATAAGCAAAATATCTGAACATCCACATAGAAATCTCACAGAAAAGCAAACTTTGTAGCCAGGATAAATTGTTTAAAGAGCACGGTAGGACAACCTAAACTTGAAGCCCCAACCTAAATTTGAATTCCTACCCCAACCCCTTTGACGCCACACTTAAGGACCGGTCCACTTTATTGCCGACCCTATGCATAAACAGGGGACTGCAAGCACTAGGGCGACTATTAGGTCTCAACTAGACTTGGATGCCTCATTAACCAAGAGGAGGCGGAGGAGAAGCAACACAAAAAACACAGCGAATTACTTAAGAACAACAATCAACTGAGTATATATGCATTACTTGGCACTTCAATTTCGTACATGTGAATAAAACTCATCAAGATTGAAAACTAAAAGTACTGCATCATGAGATCAACAAGAATACAGAAATGATGACCTTACCTTGTTAAACTGAACCTCAATTATGGTGTCAATTCCTCTCTCAATAACCCCACAAATGCGACAAACATAGCCAATATCATCCTTCAAAACAAAAGAGTGATCACAATATTCTTCATCTTCTTGCATGTGTTCATCAGATGAAGGATATTCAGCAACATCCTACCAGAACCAGCAAAAAATCATGTACGAATACAAAAAGAAAATAGCAAGGAATATTCTAAAAATCAAAATTTGAAATTACTCATTCTAACAAACAAAATAGAATACTAGTATGCACATGGTCTAAAACAAGAAAATAAAGCAAAATTATCAAAAGTCATTTGCGAATTCTATCCCTTGAGCTTGGTGGTGTATACAAATAATAAAGGAGTTTGTGCAACATGAATGATTCAAAGAATAAAGTACAAGTGATGCAAATAACAAGGGAACTCCATATGGGAAATTGGGAATTGGATTAATGATTTGGCGGGCTACTCTTCATGGTTCAGTAGCTCAGGAATTTTTCATAATCAAGGGCATTAAGTAATTCTATATTTCTTCTGGAATGGGCAGTGCTAAACTATCTTGGGTCTTATTCAAGTCTACTTCATTTTGAGCCTTAACATAGAGTCCATAAGTTTTATATTTGGAGTTCAAGTCCCACAAGGTTTAGGATTCTTTGTGAGTCTATAAATACCTAAGCTTATAATATTTCATAATTCATTTTTCATGTTAAAATTTCAGCAATAATACCTTAAACATGATTGTCATGAAATGGTTCCATTCAATTACTTTTTCTTTTAAACCTCCACTTGTATAACCAAGAAATAAGTACCTTAGAACATTCCAATGCTATTGACATCTCCTTCCATATATCTCCAAGACCATCATCTTCAGTCCTGGATTGATTGTTGTCATCATACTCATCTACACCAACAAAAACACCTTTATCTCTCTTATCGGTTTCACCAGCCAAACTTACTAACTCTTCGTGATTTTTTCTCTCAGAATGGGTCTGAACCTGAATGACATTAGAACAGTTAAGTATACAATAAGAACAAAAGAACAAAAGAAAACAATACATGGTAGTATCCATTTATGCATCATTTAATGGCATAGGTGTTTCAAGTCCAGTGCCTACCCCTCTTCAAGGATGCTTCATCAGTTAAATTAAGGTGACTTCCTTCACAGGCAAGACAAGAAAGCAACTGTTTTAGAAAGCACCCATTTGAATACTAGGTTCTTCTCTATATGCACCAAGACAGCAGTTGAGCAACTTATTTAGCAAATCATGAATCATCCACTTCCATACATGGGAAGGTAGCTATAGGATTCATCAACAGAACACATCTTGTAACAGTATTAAGAAAAAAAAAAAAAAAAACCGGTACATCAGACACTCACAGTTGCATACATGCTAATGGGATTAATTCTATAGATAAAGCCCTAAACAAAGTGGGATAGAGCCACAGAGGAAAATAACCTATTTTCCGTATTTAGCTTGATTAGGATTAATACTTAATTGAGTTGTATATGTGTTAATCTTTTTATCGTTACTTGCAATTTCAAAGTTACATATGTAATAGAAACTTACAGCTGTGTCCACCAAAACTTGCCCTGCGGACCTTGGCAAGATAACCTCCTGGAAGGGACAATTCGGCCTATGATCTCCACTGTCTTCATCATCTGAATCCAAAATTACAACATGCCTTGGTTCTGTTGAAGGATCATTTGTCACACTACTATCATCCTCCAAATCAATGACACATTCCGGTGCCCTTGAAGCATCTTCGCTTGGGCCCTCTTTCCTATCATCCAATAAGATATTTGAAAGAATAGGATGCTTCTTCAGATAAGGGCTGAGAACTTTAAGCCTCCGAGAAATGAGAGCTTCAATGTCTTTTGTCACACTTCCATATCTACCAGAATCTAACTTATCGATGAAGCTTGATATGGCAAATGGATCAGAATAATCAACAACTTTAGAAGAGCTTCCATACCCATCTCCATCATTAGATAGTTTTATCCTTTTGTGTCCTTTAGAATATGACTCTGTTAACAAAATCAAACAATTAAATTACAATGGAAACAAAACAATAAGGAACACAAAGCTCTCTTAAACTGCTACATTTTCATACAGCAAAGCCCACATGAAAACAAAAGTAAAAGGGAACTATTGGACTCTGAACAATTCAAGAAGTTATTCACACAATTTAAAAAGTTGAATATCTACATTTTTAGCATCTACGCAAAAAAAAATTAAAAACTTAATAACCACAAGTTAATATAAAATCAAAATTTTGCTCCCAAGTCCTTCAAAAATTTTGAGTTCATAGGAAAGGTCTACAAAAATTTTACACATAGAAAGAGCAAGCGATAGAGTACCGCTAGGAGTCGTGTGAACCATCAAAGCAGCTTCCATTGACAACCAAATCAAAGCTTTAACCCTTCAAAGAAAGAAACAGAGAGGTTCGATCATCAAAACTATCACAACAGCAAACAAAACCAAAATCCATTAAAAAAAATCGTAGGAAAACAGAAAATGATACTGATACCGCCCAACGCAGAGCACTAATCGAAGACCTAAACTCAATCGGCAAGCGAACTCAACGATTTCCAAAGCAATTTTCAGCAGTATACATTACACTTGGACTGTCTGTAACGGGCTGTTGCCTATAGCATGAATGAAAATCCTATATGTATATTCCGCATACAATTAATTTGCCTCTTTTAGTAAGTGGAAGAGTTTAATTGGCTAAAGCAGAGGAGTTGGCCAATACAAATTTCCAAAGAAGGTTGTGAAACTGTTCTCGGATGCAGTGAATCTTTTGCTGCAGTTGCTCCTGGCGCGGGGTTCGGGGTTGAAGGAAGAGTCCGCTGGCCCATGGGAATAAAGCGTACTCTCACGTAGACGTCACCAGTTACGAAAACTCTATGTTTGGATGATAGGATTATTCTAGTCTTGTTCCAGATTGAAATAATACTGCTCCAGTGAGAATATATATATATATATATATATATATATATATATATATATATATATATATATATATATATATAAAATTTCTTTTTTCAGAAAATTTTAAAATTTAATAGTAGCTTAATTCTATCTAGTGGTAGTGGTGAGCATTCAATTTAAATTGGATCAAGAATTGAACCGAATCAAAATAAATAAAAAATCGAATCGAATTAAATTGCTCTATTTCAGTTCAGTTTGATTCAAATCTGTAACACCCCTGATTTTTTATATATTATTATTGGGCTTCGTGTAGGTATCCTCAATTCGCGGAAATTCGACAGTTGTCCGGATCTGTGAATTTCCTACGCATGCACTACCTACCGAAAAGTCTCCGAATTGGATCGAGGTTTTGGCTACCCCACCATTGTCGTGCATCCCGAGCGTTCTCAAGTCGGAATCGGCAAAGGTAAACCCGAACCTTTCTTTTTCGTAATTTTCTAGTGCTTAAATAGGATTGAAAATCCATAAAATATTCGTGGTAGCTTAGAAAATTACGATTCTTTTTGCAATAGCTTAGTAATATTTCTAAGGACCATGGCAAGTAGTTTTATAATTTTTAGAGCTTATTTGAGCGCTTTTGCAAAAATGATCAATTATAAGGACTAAATTGAAATTTTACATATTGTCGAATGATTGATTTGATGGGCCTGTGAGGGGCGTGTGATGTGATTGAGTTGTGGATATATGGATTGTGGATATAGAAGTGTGTTTTGAACCCTTTGCAGTTGGGTAGGTCCTAGGTATATGGGAGACTCACGATTTTCTGCACGACTTAGGACGTATTGGTCTTTTCTTTGTTTGTATTGAGTCAAATTTATTAAATGATTGTAATAAAATTGTCAGTGAGCCGACACCTTCTTCCTCCGCCCACCGCCTGACCACCGCCAAGTCTGTGAGTAGAATATTAATTTTAATCGTAATTTCGATATAATTAAATCTTCAAGCATCCCAATGAATCACTTATATGCCAATAGTTAAGTAGTGAAACTCTAGGCACGAATTATGATGCATTAATAACTGTTGATGTGCCATGGATGTTGTTGTGGTAATTTGGAGCAAGCAGCGTATGCTGGCGTCGTGTGATGTGGTGTGGACTATGGATAGGACGGGTAGTCACGCTTGAGTAATTCACTGGGACCCGATCCTTCGAGGGGTAGTCACGGCTTGAGTAATTCGCTGGGACCCTCGATTTGGTTATTAAGTGGAAGTCCGAGCTTGAGTAATTCGCTGGCATCAGGTTGGATATAAGAGAGTCAGATAGGGATCACCCCATATGTTATGATTGATACTACAGGGTGTGTGAGTGCTCCAAATTACCTTTTTGATGCTATGATGTGAAAATGTTGTTGATGTTGCATTTCACTCTACAGGGTGCATTAGTTTTAGATAGTTATAGGGATTATGGTTAAAATTGATATTTTACTCTCTGAGTCGAACGCTCACTCCTCGCTCAAAAATTTTTACAGCCACAGGAGGATATTTTTGAGGTTAACTCGCTTTCTCCTCGCAGTCAATTATTACTGTTTGTATAAACTTGTTAAATCTTAGAATTTCCGCATGTGTTAAAAATGTTTATTTGATTTGGGTCTGTAAACTAAATTATTATTTTGGGACCTGTAAACTTAATATGCTATGCATGTTTGATGGATTGGATGAGGGAGCTGAGCTCCCATTTATTTTTATGTTGATGAGTATGTGGAGGGTGAGCTGAGCTCCCCAAATGACTATATATTGTGTTTACAGGTCGGGTGAGTCAAAAACTCCCCGTTGGAAAGTCCATTTTTATGGCCGGACTCTGTCCGTTTGTTTTCTTGAAATTGGGCCCAAATGGGCCTTAGAGTTGGGTTAATGAATAGTTAGGCTTACTACGGGCCTCGGGGGCTTTAGGCTTGCCCAGGTCCTAGTGTCGGTCCGGCCCATAGGTTGGGTCGTGACAAATGTGGTATCGTGAGCTTAGGCTCCATTCATAGGGAAAATTATCTAAGTGTTGGGAAGAGTCTACTAGAGTCACATGCGAGTATAGGATTCTGCTTCCTTTTCCTGTAATTCTTTGTTTCTAGATTCTACGTTATACCTCGGGAAATATAAGATTACCTCAGTTAGTGTCTTGATTTTCGTGGAGTACACAGAAATGTGAAATAGAGTTAGTAGACATGTGAGATCTATCATGAGGATACGTACTCCAAGAAATGTTATATTTTTGTCAGTATGGGTTTAAATGGTGTGCCCATTTCGTAAGACACGAGTACATAAAAGTGAGTCTTAAAAGTACAATGTTCTAGATAAGGATGAGGATACCACTACCGGCAACATCGAGATGACCCAAATGTAATAAGTTTGTGATAATAGAAGATTCAGAGAGATAAGAAATTAGAGACCTAGTTTGTCAGACGTATCGTAGTAACTATACAATATTCTCGATGTCCGCCTGTAAGCTGCAGACACAAAGCATCGACATGAGATTATTGTGTAGAGCCGCGTGCATCCCCGTGGTGCTCCATAATGAGGGTGTTTGAGATGGCTTCTGCTTTGGTACAGCTTATGCCGTAATGTAGTTCTATATTTGCAGAGGAGTTGGGAACTCTGCTAAGAGTCTAGAGTTAGAATATTGAAAGGTCACGCTTGGGTGATAACTAGAGTCGTGACTCGATTACCCCAAAGATGAGCTAGAGTTACATCAAGAGTTGCCATCGCACTGCAGGTTTCTGACTAGTTGCAAAGTAAAGGTGACACTTATAGAGTGAGAATAGTATATCTTGTGTGTATCAGTATGGAATAAAGTATAACTCTACTACCTAGAGAAGGTTGAAACTATGAATTGATGATTTATAGAGCTATGATATGATAAAACAGTCATTAACTTGACATGGTTCTAGCACGGTGGTAGATGTAGTACCTTTGTTGCAGCAAGTTAGGATATAGTCCTATCTTTTCAGAATGGATCGAAGGTTATTACTGATAATGATGACTTATGGACTAGTGTCCCAAATGGGTCTGTAGAGTGTTGTAGAGAGTAGTTGGCTCGGGTATCCCGGAGAGGATACAAGTTCCATTATAGGAATCATATATAATCGATCACGATGGATGTAAATCCTTTGAATTGGATGACGGGTTTGGGTGCCCGAAATCTTAAGTTTTGGAATTGAGTAAACATGAAAAATAATAATAATAATAATAATAATAATAATAATAATAATAATAATAATAATAATAATAATAAATAAAATTACCGCAGAATCGCTTCTCGAGGTAGTAAGGGTATTATGTAAGCTAAAGGATAAGAATAGAGATCATACAATAAAAGTATGATCAGTAATTTGTCGAGTTCCGTTCTAATTTCAAATTATTCAAAACAATAGTATAATCTAATTATAATAGTGTTAAGAGTAATAAATTAGCGAAGATAAATCACAGAAGGCCAATGGATAAAGAAAGTGCAGAATGAAAGTTTGGGCAATTGATTGCAGATGCAATATAATCTAAATGCTAGTGGAAGTACTAGCTAGAGTGGTCAAAGGACCAAATCTGAGTAGCACTGACATATGATAACGCGATAGAGACTCTGAAAGATATAGTTAGCAAGTACAACTATTATGTTAGGAAGAAGAATGGAACCAGGGATAGAATAGTCAAGTTCTATTTTGGGTAAGACAAAGGAAATAAATGAAAGGACAACCTAAAGAGCGCATAATAAAAGGAACAAAGTTAAGATATAGGATAGGCTAAGTGTTATTCTTGGCAAGGAGAATGACAAGGATGGAAAACCCAAAATGACCACATTAGTGAGAAAAGTGATGGAGGTATGGAATACAATAATAATGAGTAAATGTTAGAAGGTGTGCGATGGTATTGCGGACTACCTAAATAGGTAGAGAAAGAGAAGTTAGTAAGCAGTAAGTTGAATAAAAGTCATTCTAAGGGATCAAATAGGTATGATGAGAGGAAAAGAATGATAGATAATGACACATAGGTTTTAGGTTAGACTTTTGAGATAGTGAGAAGGTAGTTAGAGGTTCGTTATGAATGTCATGAAAACATTTTTAGTGTGATCAACAGAATCACTTTGTAGTGAAGCAATAACGATGTGACAATAGTAGGGTAGAACTAAAAGTGACAAGTCCGATGGTTATAAATCACTAGAAAGTTCAAGGATCAAATTAATGACCCTAGATAAGGGTGGAATTAGTGTTGGAAGAATTTATTAGTGAGAGAAATCTTTCAGGAATCAACAAAAGTTAAGGGCACAATAAAAACGATGATAGATATGAATCATAGGTCGAGTATAATTTTAGTTAATAAATTATAAAATATTATGTCAAGAAGGAAAATGGTACAGAAAGGATTCATGCAGATGATACCTTATAGGTAGAGCATAATTGTGCTAGGAGATGATGAAATTTGGAGAGAAAGACCAAGAAACTTAGGTGAAACGTTATAATATGACAATCGGGTGTAGTTGAATATAAGAGGATATTTTCTTTCTTTCAAGTTTAGCTTGTGCTTTTGGTTCTAGAAGGTTATATAAGGAACAGTAAACCGAGTCAAGGAGACCTAGTTATTGAGAGTTTAGTAGGCACAAATTCATACATAATTTCGATATGAGAATGACAGAAGTGCATACCTAGTATTAAGTATGAAAGGACGAACAGAGTAATGACAGAGTTAAATTGAGTTAGCTACTAAGGCTTGCAAACTGCTTTAAACTATGAGCTGGAGGAAGTACTATTTATGGTTGAGATTCAATAGATGAAATTGTTGCTGATGGGTAATTTGAGGTTGAAGTTTAGAAAGCTATGGGCAGTATATATGATTATATTAAGGAGAATGAACACGTGAAGTATCTTGTTTGAAATTAAAGCATGACACATATTTCCTACAAACCGTGTTAGTTCAGATGGAACTTATAGTTTATGGGGCTCATATTCATCCAGATAAGCAATTTCCTACTAAGGCCGATAGGGAATGATAATGTTCGATAGTTAAGTTGGAAAAATGGGATACAAGAAAAAAATTTCTATGGGTAATTATAAGTGTTACATAAGGTGAAGAATGTGCTGGTAGGAGTAAATCATAGGGTTAGAATTCTTGAAGTAATGAAACTAGTATTCAAGATAAGACTAAGAAATAAAAAGAAAGTTAAAGTTTATGATGGGATAGACATCTTTGAAGGAAAAGGTGTAAGGATGAGATAGGACTAAAATTAAGGAATAAGTACAGCAGGTTGAAATGATACCAACAATACCAAAAATAGGAAAAGGGAAGTGGATAAGATGCAAAGGACAGGAAGAGAGCTCGATAGAGTCATTTATAATGATGAGGATAAGGAGTGTCTAACCACTGCCCCTGTGTTAACACTACCTATGAGCGGTGAAGGATACACTGTAATCGTGACGCCCAGAGTTGGCCTAGGGTGTGTTTTGATGCGGAATGGAAAAGTAGTGGCTTATGCTTCAAGGCAGCTGAAGAGGCATGAGCAGAACTATCACACCCATGATTTGGAAATGGCAGCTGTAGTCTTTGCACTAAAAATCTGGAGACACTACCTGTATGGTGAAGTGTGCGAGATATACACCGACCATAAGAGTTTGAAGTACATCTTCCAACAGAGGGATTTAAACTTGAGACAGAGGAGATGGATAGAGCTTCTGGAAGACTATGATTGCCCCATCCAGTACCACCCTGGGAAGGCCAATGTAGTAGCAGATGCTTTAAGCAGAAAATCTTCTGGCAGTTTGGCGTACATTTCAGCAGAGAAGAGACTGTTGATTCAGGAGGTACATGAGTTGATGGATCAAGGTTTAATCCTAAATCTTTCAGATGAGGGGGTATTGTTGGCTCACTTTTCAGTGAGGCCAGACTTGAGGGACAGAGTTAGAGTTTCCCAGCACAGAGACCAACAATTGATGAAGATTATAGAAAGAGTAAAGCAAGGTGAGGGTGGTGAGTTTGGATTTGCCAATGATGGCGCCCTAGTGCAAGGTTCTAGGATATGTGTGCTCGATGTGGACAACCTCAGGAATGAAATCATGCGAGAGGCACACTACACACTGTACAGTGTCCACCTAGGTTCCACCAAGATGTACCATGATGTGAAAGATAGCTACTGGTGGAATGGTATGAAGAGAGACATAGCAGACTTTGTGTCCAAGTGCTTGACTTGTCAGAAGGTGAAGTTTGAACACCAGAGACCGTCAGGGAAGCTGCAAGAGCTCCCTATCCCAGAATGGAAGTGGGAAATGATCACTATGGATTTTGTGATCAGGTTGCCTCGCATCACGCGAGGATATGATTCGATATGGGTAATTGTAGACCGCTTGACCAAATCACTCACTTCTGCCTCAGAAGACTACATACTGTGGGCACAAGATGCCCTACTCTACATTCGAGAAATAGTCGATTGCATGGAGTTCCGGCCCATAATATCGACAGAGGGCCCTACCACTTCTGGTTTTGGAGAAAGTTGCAGGAGGCACTTGGCACACGCTGAACTTCAAGACGGCTTTCCACCCTCGCATGCATTTGACAAATTGAAGGACAATCCAAACATCGAAGACATGCTTCGCATGAGTGTTTTGGATTTTGGAGGTCAATGGGATGATCACTAGCTTTGGTGGAGTTGCCTACAACAACAGCTTATCACTCCAAAGATAGGAATGGCACCCTATGAGGCACTATATGGAAAAAGTGTAAGTCTCTCCGTGTTGGACAGAAATGGGGAAGCGAAGGTGCATGATGTAAACCTAGTGCAAGACACTTCAGAGATAGTTCCTTTAATCGTGAACGATCAAAACAATTTTCAGAGGGCGTAAGAGTTATGCACTGCACGGAGGGATGTGGAGTTTGCAGGGCGACTATGTATTCTCAAGGTTTCTCCAATGAAAGGAGTCATGAGATTTGGAAAGAAGGGCAAGTTGGCACCTCGATATATTGGACCTTTGAGGTTACCGATAGAGTTGGAGCAGCTTGCTCACCGCTGGAGCTACCACCCAACCTCTCTCACGCTCATCCCGTGTTTCACATCTCCATGCTCAGAAATACATTCCCGATCCTTCTCATGTATCGCAAATGATGTGATAGAGCTAAAAGAGAACTTGACATTTGAGGAGCAAACAGAGCCATAGTGGACTACCAAGTGGGACAAACGAGATCAAAACAGATCCCTATGGTTAAGGTTTTGTGGAGGAGTCACGCTGGAAGAGTGCACTGGAGTTAGAACGGGACATGCGTAGCAAGTACCCTTTATCTGCTCAATGTATAATCATGTGCTTTATTCTGCTTTGTGTAAAATTCGAGGACGAATTTTCTGTAAGGGGGAAGAATGTAACACCCCGATTTTTATATATTATTATTGGGCTTCGTAGGTATCCTCAATTCGCGGAATTCGGCGCTTGTCCTGGACTGTGAATTTCCGCCGCATGCACTAGCCACTGAAAAGTCTCCGAATTGGATCGAGGTTTTGGCTACCCCACCATTGTCAGCATCCCGAGCGCTGCTCAAGTCGGAATCGCAAAGGTAAACCCGAACCTTTCTATTTCGTTATTTTCTAGTGCTTAAATAGGATTGAAAATCCTTAAAATATTCGTGGTAGCTTAGAAAATTACGATTCTTTTGCAATAGCTTAGTAATATTTCTAAGGACCGCAAGCGTAGTTTTATAATTTTTAGAGCTTATTTGAGCAGCTTTTGCAAAAATGATCAATTATAAGGACTAAATTGAAATTTTACATATTGTGATGAATGATTGATTTGATGGGCCTGTGAGGGGCTGTGTGATGTGATTGAGTTGTGGATATATGGATTGTGGATATAGAAGTGTGTTTTGAACCCTTTGCAAAGTTGGGTAAGTCCTAGGTATAGGGAGACTCACGATTTTCGACGACTTAGGACGTATTGGTCTTTTTCTTTGTTTGTATTGAGTCAAATTTATTAAATGATTGTAATAAAATTGTCGTGAGCGATGCCTTCTTCCTCCGCCCACTACCGCCAGGACCACCGTCAAGTCTGTGAGGAGAATATTAATTTTAATCATAATTTTGATATTATTATATGTTCAAGCATGCCCATGCATCACTTATATGCATATATTTATGTAGTTAAACTCTAGGCACGATTTATGTTGCATTCATAACTGTTGATGTGCCATGGATGTTGTTGTGGTAATTTGGAGCAGCAGCGTGCGTTGGCGTGCGTGTGATGTGGTGTGGACTATGGATAGGACGGGTAGTCACGCTGAGTAATTCAGGGACCCGATCCTTCGAGGGGTAGTCACGGCTTGAGTAATTCTGGGACCTCGATTTGGTTATTAAGTGGAAGTCCGAGCTTGAGTAATTCACCGCATCAGTTGGATATAAGAGAGTCAGATAGGGATCACCCCATATGTTATGATTGATACTACAGGGTGTGTGAGTGCTCCAAATTACCTTTTTGATGCTATGATGTGAAAATGTTGTTGATGTTGCATTTCACTTTACAGGGTGCATTAGTTTTAAATAGTTATAGTGATTATGGTTAAAATTGATATTTTACTCTCGAGTCGAATGCTCACCCTGCTCAAAAATTTTACAGCCACAGGAGGATATTTTTGAGGTTAACTCGCTTTCTCCTCGCAGTCAATTATTACCGCTTGTATAAACTTGTTAAATCTTAGAATTTCCGCATGTGTTAGAAATGTTTATTTGATTTGGGTCTCAGAACTAAATTATTATTTTGGGACTCAGAACTTAATATGCTATGCATGTTTGATGGATTGGATGAAGGAGCTGAGCTCCCATTTATTTTTATGTTGATGAGTATGTGGAGGGTGAGCTGAGCTCCCCAAATGACTATATATTGTGTTTACAGGTCGGGTGAGTCAAAAACTCCCCGTTGGAAAGTCCATTTTTATGGTCGGACTCTGTCCGTTTGTTTTCTTGAAATTGGGCCCAAATGGGCCTTAGAGTTGGGTTAATGAACAGTTAGGCTTACTACGGGCCTCGGGGGCTTTAGGCTGGCCCAGGTCCTAGTGCCGGTCCGGCCCATAGGTTGGGTCGTGACAAAATCAATCGGTTCTCAATTTTACTTATTTTTTAATTTAGACTTACTTTTCAAGTTATTTGATATGATTTTAACCTTAATTTAAACCTAATAATCATTAATCAATGAAATTAAGCAATTTATATATATAAAATTAGGGTAAATTTTAATAACTATCCCTAAACTTATATGATTGTAACACTATAGTTCTTAAACTTTAAAATATAACAAAAAACCCCTAAACATTCAAATTTTGCACAGTAAAATCACTCTAACTTTCAATTACTGATTTTTCAGTTGAAAATTGATGTGAACAGCTCTCACAAGGCTCTTAGTCAATATTTCTCTCTCCTTTTCTTATTCAATTTGTAAAATTATTCTCTTTGCACTTGAAAAATTATTCTGTCTACAGTGAGAAAAATGATTAAATTTACACATAATTTGAGAAAGAAAAAAGAAATATTGATTAATCTCCATGCTATAACTGTTCAGGTCAACGTCTAACTGAAAAACTGACAATTAGAGGTTAGAGAGATTTTACTGTGTAAAATTTGAAAGTTGAAGAGGTTTTATGTTACATTTTTAAGTTGAAGGACTATAACGTTATACCAGATAAGTTCAGAGATGACTGTCAAAATTTATCCTATAAAATTACATATAATTTATAAATTCTCTAAAAAATAAATTAATTCAAAAATAAAAAAATATTATTCGGTTTGATTCGGTTCAAACTGATTTTTTCTTCAAAATCAAACTGAATCAAAATAATCAAAATTTTTAAAATACAAAATCGAACAAAACTGAATTACTGAATTTCAGTTAAAACCGAATAGTTCTCATCCATTGCATCAACTATCAAGCCTTTTAAGAAATTGAACTTTGTGGTTGAGAATATAATTAATTATTGGATTTTTACTGTAATTTTTTATAAAGCAATTTTATTTTATTAATAATTAATATTAAATGATTTGATAAAATTCAATCTAATGATGAAAAAATAAAATAATTAAAAATAAAATAAATATAGAAGGCACTTATATTAATTATATTTAAAAAAATAGATAAAAAAAATTAGATAAAAAAATTATATAATGTATTTATTCATATATCTAAAAGCTAAAATAAAAAGAAAAAACAGTATTTCCTTGAATTTCTTTTTTTACATTTTTTTAGGATTTTGAGCCTTTTTAAGAAATTTTAAAATTTTTAAAATTTTCTCTCTTATGGATTACAATAAATCTTATCTCTTTTGGATTAGGTTTAGTGATTCTTTCTTTATAAGCTCAAAGATAAAAATGACTCTGCAAACCTTGGTCTGGCCTTCGAATCAATCCAAAATAGAGTGTCAATACTGATTCAACAAGCATCTCATGCAAGCTTGCGGCATGAAATTTTAGAGAACCAATAAATGAAGAGAATCCTAGACTAAAGAAAGTATCGCCCTTTTGGTACCTTATCTACAAAGGCCTATATTCGTTTCGAATAAATGTTCATGAAAAAATAATTTAAATGAATTCTCATATAATTATATTTATTTATATTTATTTAAAAATAAATTTTTTAATATAAAAAAATTAAAATTTTCATTTTAAATATGAAATTTAATAAAAAAATAATTAAATTAAATTTTTATAAAATTCTACATTGTAAGACTACAACCATAAAATTATTGTAAATAATTAAGTATTATTATTTTAATAATTTCCCACTTTTTATTCCTTATTATTTTTGCTCTTATTACTTTTACGTGCATTAAGAAAATAAAATTTTATTGATTTCAAATAATTACAGAATGCCCAATGAAAATATTACATATTTAACAAACAAGGTTTAGTAGATCAATTGTAGTAGAGTCATCTTTATTGCTGTGAGTTTTAGTTTCAACTTAATCGAAGCCTTTTATATATATATATATAATAGAAGAAAATATTATATATTTCTTCTTCTTCTTATTATTATTATTTTTTTTTACGTTCAATCCAACTCCTCTCAAAAAAATAATACTCAGATATTCGTAATTGTTTTTTTCTTTGAAAAAAGAGGCAGAGGCTAAACAAACAGAGAAAACTACAAGGTGACATCGCGAAGACACCAACACCACAAAAATCATGCATGAGCCAAGGTAAGAGACTACTCAGAGAACTGTCAAGGTGAAGGCAACCCAAGGAAAGAGAACTAGCATAAGAGGCCAGCCAATCTGTCGTAAAATTAACTTGCCTGTACACATGAGAATTGGTAACATGCCAGCTACCTTCAATGAGCTCTTTAACTGAGGAAATGTGAGAACGCAGCACAGGGGGAACAGAAGGGAGATGACTACCTTATTATCACATTCAACCTGCAAGAACAGATAAATCCTTTTGCTTGAGGTTCAACACCATCCAATCTTGCACACTGATATTCTGACTGAAAAATTCTGATTGAAAATCATACGGAACAAGATGCAACCAATTAAATTTACTTTGAGCACAATCTTGGAGAACATGGAACGTGTTCTGATGTTCTCTACATGAAGCATACAAACACTGCACAAATTAGACGAAGCTAAATGACGGCGGCATCTCTCCTCATTTATGAGCAACTTCTCCTGAGCCGCAAGCCAAAAAAAGGAACGGACTTGTTTAGGACCATTCCATTGCCAAACGAGGTTCCAAATAGCATTGCTCGGCAATTAAGTAACCTCCCGAAATGCAATTATAAGCCGACTTTGTGGTAAAATTATCCGATTTAGATTCACCCCAATAAATGGCGTTGGCACCTTGCGAAAGGGGAAGGAGGTGGAATGCCCGCGTCCTACAAAATCACATAAATTTCATAGGCAAAATGCTCGATTTAGCTTCTGTATTTATCGAAAAAATTCTTTATTTTTAACTTTTAGTCTAATTTAGTTTAAAAGTTTTAATTTAAAATCAATTTAGTCTAAATCTTAAAATTTATGAGCTAAGTTTCTTTATTTTTTAATTTAAAAAAAATTAAAAAGTTCAGTTTTTTAATTAATTTATTTAAGCCTAAAAATTGAAAAACTCAAATTTTTATTTTTTTATTTTAGGCTAAATTAACTTTAAATTAAAAATTTTGAATTAATTAAATAAACAATTAAAAATAACTAAATTAAATTCTCTAATAAGTACAATGATGAAATTAAGCTTTAATCCAATTTTATCATATCTATTGTTATCTATAGGAATATTTTATCATTTCATGAATTTAAGCCTTTTCCTTTTGCTGACGATTGTAACACATTATCATTTGAATATATATATATATATATATATATATATATATATATATATATATATATATATATATATATATATATATATATATATATATATAGTTTCTTCTTAATGAAAATATTTATATTTTCTATTTAATAGAAGTGTTTATATTTTTTATGCATTATTGCATTTTATATCCAGTATTAATAATATGTTTTCATTAAAAAAATAAAATGAAAAAAATTATAAGAAAAAAGACTTTACAAGTCAAGATATCAAATTTGCACTTTTTGATTTATACTGAGAATATTCACTTTTATGATCATCAAAGTTTTTTTTTTTTTTTTAATGTGACCAGATTATCACTTTAAATTAAAAGCTCATTAAATATCAAAATTCAGAAGATTATATGATTTAAATTATTAAATTTTATAATAAAAAACAATTTTAGCTAAAAATAATTATTTTCTCATAATAATAACATAAATAATTATTATCTTTGCACGATTTAAAAAAATACTATAAACCAATAGATGATGATTAAAATCTTCTATATAGTATACTTATAATAAAATTCTGCCTATTTTATCTCTACACATTAATTTTCTTTAAGAAAACACTAATATAATTTAGTAGATTTACTTCTTAATTATACTAAAAAAATATAATACATCTTATAACATTTATGCTTAAATTAAAATTAAAATTAAATTATTCATTATATGAATTTCAAATTTGAAATTATATATGTTTCAATTTTTTAGCGTTATTATGCTGTTTTTTTTAGTAAAAATTTATCTATTATTGAATTTTCTTATTTATTTCAACTAAATTTTCCTATTATTACTTAGATTAAAAAAAAATATATATTAAATATTAAATTCCATAATTTTTTAAAAAACTAAAAACCAATATAATATAGGCAAGTATTATAATATTGATGACTATAATAATAATAATAAACAAAAAAAAATTAATTTAAAGTTAAAAATTGTGAAACGTTATTTGGATAACAATTTTTAACCTTTGTCAATATATATATATATATATATATATATATATATATATATATATATATATATATATATATATATATATATATATATATAAACTCAATTATTTTTATCATATAATTGAAGCATTTTAAAAATTTTCTTCTTCTTTTCTAAAAATCTTCTTCATATATTTATTCACATCTACTCTACTCAACTCAACTCAACTAAGCCTTTATCTCAAAAATTTATTGGGGTCAGCTATACGGATTCTCTTTCTCCACTCTAGACATTTTTGGATTAAATCATCGGAAATGCGTAATGCTTTTAGGTTATGTTGTACTACTCTCCTCCAAGTCAGTTTATGTCTACCTTCTTTTCTTTATATCATTTAACCCAATGTAGTCTACTTGTTTAACTGGAGCCTCTGTATGTCTATGCTTCACATGACCAAACTACGTCAATCTCCCTTCTCTCAACTTATCCTCAATTGGCAACACTCCTACCTTTTCTCTAATACTCTCATTATGGACTTTATCTAGTCTAGTATGACCACTCATCCACCTTAACATTCTCATCTCCGTAACTCTTATCTTAGACACATATGACTCCTTCATTACCCAACACTCACTGCCATATAACATAACCGGTCGTATTGCTGTACGGTAAAATTTTCCTTTCAACTTATTAAGGATCTTGTGATCACATAAAACTCTCGTGACACGTCTCTACTTTAACCATTCGGCTTTAATCCTGTGACTAACATCTTGACACACTTGAATTATATAGATGTTTTTAAGCACATTTGTATACTATGTCATGGCATTTAGGTAAGTAATCTCATGCATAGTAGTTGATTTCATTAATTTTTGTAATTTTTATTGTCAAGTCCTTAATTCCATATTTTCTGCATCATTTCAGGTGTTTTGGTGAAGCCTCAGGGCATAGGAGTCCGGAAGAAAACTTGAAAAGGTCAAAAGACTGAGAATTGCTACTGATACAATGTACACGGGTCATGTAAGCAAAGCCACAGACCCGTGTAACCTTCTGCCAGATGAAAGCCAGAGAGCCAATGGAGGAACAAAAGTACACGGGTCGTGTAATTGGACCCGTGTAATCTGAAGGGACCCGTGTAAGTCTCTGCAGGGCATAAGCTTAAAGAATTTTCTAAAAACAAAAGTACACGCCCCGTGTAACCAAGCTCGTGTAGCCAACGCACTGTAAGTCTCTCGTACAATGCAAGACTCGCACTCCGCTCCAAGAAATTACACACCCAGTGGTCGTAGTGACATACGGGCCGTGTACCATGTGGCAGCAAGTTTTCTAACCCAAATTCTCGCTCTTGTTTACACATTCAAATCAGACTCTTAAGGCTTTTTGGACTCAAAATGACCTAACCCTAGAATAGCTATTATAAATAGAAACAGAAAACATCCAAGAGGGGGATTAATCCTTTTACATCACTTTTTAGGAGTTTCAAAGAGTACTCGCTTCTGCACTCTCTCCAGCCGTCTTGAGGAAAAGAATATCAGTATCAAGAGGAGTTTTCCAGCCGAAGTTCCACAAGATCAAAGCTGCAAACCCTCTTCGGTTCTTTCATTCCATTTCCTTAAACGGATTTTTATTGTTTTATTTCTTCTAGATGATTTTCTTTTACTGTTTTTACCTTTTTATCATGATGTTTGCTGAACTCATCATGAGTGAGTAGTTTTCATATTCTGAAATTGGAAGAGTAATGCTTGTAATCATTATTATGGATAAACATTAAGTTTTATTTATTGGATTTGAGATTTGTTCCTTGATTTAATTTCTTGTGATCTTAATGCATGCTACGTGTTGGTACCCACTTAGTATTGATTATAGATATTAATTAAAGGACTGAAAGGTGAATATTAATATTAGAAAATCAAGATTTTGAACCTAGGAATTCTAACCTAGATATAGGCTGATACCTTTGTGGAATTTCAAAATTGATCAAAGACCTTAAAGGGTTTTAATTAATTTGATTACCACGAAAGTCGGATTTAAGTTAATTAAAATACACCCTAGGTGCCTTGAGAGAGGACTTAGGATACCTTAGGACTAATTTCCATCAAAGCAAACGATTCTCAATCCAGTAAATAAACAAGATAACATCCATAGTAAGATTCCAGTGTGAAATCTTAATTTTGGAATTATTTCAAAATAGATTATTTCATTTTAAGTTTATCATTCTAGTGTTTAAAATAAATAACCTTCATTCCCTCAGTATTCGATAGCCTAAACAGTCAAAATTACTATGTAGATTGGTACTTGCTAATCAAATTCCTAGTGAGAACGATATTTTATTCATCACTTTATTACTTGTTAGCGAATCGTGCATTTGCGGGGTTGTAAAACTGGTGAAACAAGTTTTTGGCACCGTTGCCGGGGAATTTGGCTTTGGTAATATCGAGTGATAGGCAATTTAGCTGATTTAGGCAACTATATTTATTATTTAATTTTATTTGATTTTTTTTATTTGTTTTCTCTTCTCTTAGGTGCCTGACCTGGTATATGACCAGAACAAGGCCAGAAGAAGAAATCTTGGATTGTGATCCAGAGATAGACAGAACTCTGAGAGCCATCAGGAGGGAAAGGAAACATCAAGAGCTCGATCAAGAAGATCCTGAAATTCCAACCATGGCCGATAATAATAACAGGCTAAGACTCTTGAGAGACTACGGAGCTCCATCTATCCAAGGATTTCAGCCCAGTGTCGCAAGACCCACAATGGAAGCTAACAACTTTGAGTTAAAACCAGCATGGCTTCAAATGATTCAACAAACCCAGTTTGGAGGTTCACCAACAGAAGATCCACACTATCACCTCTAGTGCTTTCTTACCCTATGTGACACATTCAAGATGAATGAAGTTTCTGATCAAGCCATAAGACTTAGAGCATTCCCATTCTCCCTTTGAGACAGAGCAAGGAAGTGGTTACTTTCTCAACCAGCTGGAACGTTCACCCCTTTAGAAAACCTCTCACAAGCTTTTCTAGCAAGGTACTTCCCACCTGCAAAGATTGCATGACTGAGGCTTGAGCTCAACACCTTCAGACAAAAGGAAGGTGAATCACTCTATGATGCATGGGAAAGATAAAAGGACCTGCAGAGGGAATGTCCACACCATGGCATAGAGGATTGGACACTAGTGCAAATTTCTATAATGGGTTACTACCCTCTACAAGGAGCACAGTTGATTCAGTTGCACAAGGTGACCTAATGGAGAAAACAATGACACAAGCACTTGAACTTCTAGAAAGGGTCACATACCATAATTATGAGTGGTCAAATGAAAGAGGAAATGCAAGGAGAACAACAGGGGTCCTGGAAGTGGATGCCCTAAGCATGATAAATATTCAATTTTGATCAGCTCACAAAGAGGCTTGATAAAATGCAAGCCAATGTTGTAGGTATGAACAGTCAATATGAGGACAGCTATGGAGGAAGATACATGAGTTTAGAATATAACAGTTTCAATGAACCTCCCACAGAACAAGTGAACTATCTTAATAACTGGGGAAACTTCAACCAGAGGCAGCCTAACAATCCATATTCAAACACTTACAACCCTAGATGGAGGAATCACTCAAATTTCTCATGGTCCAATTAGCAGAATCAGCCAATAAACAAACAATAGGGGTACAAACCACTAGCACCCCTTGGATTTCAGAACAGAGGCTAAAACTTTGCACAGCCACCACCGCCTCCTCAACCTCAGCAACTTGAACCGAAGATGACTATGGAATCCATGATGGAAGGTTTCCTAGCAGCTCAACAACAACAAAATGAACTGATTAAACAGCTGACTTCCAGAATGGACCAACTTGCTACCCATAACAAGATGCTAGAAAACCAAATTGCTCAGCAAGCAAGTTCTTCAAGTAAAGCTTTTGGTAAACTGCCTAGTCAACTAGAGATGAACCCAAGGGAGCATTGTAAGGTAGTTACATTGAGGAGTGGGAGAACACTAGTACAACCAAAGGAAGAACTGACAGAGGAAACCTCAGAAAAATCTGAAAGCCAAGCAGAGAAAAAGGAGGAAGAAGCTAAGAAAGATCAGGAAGAGGAAGCAGGGAAGAAAAAGAAGTTACCAGAGCCATACTAGCCTCCCCTACCTTTTCCTCAGGGATTTTAGAAAGCTAAATTGTACAAGCAGTTTGGGAAGTTTTTAGAAGTTTTACAGAAACTTTTTATCAATATTCCCTTCACAAAAGCACTCTCTCATATGCCATCCTATGCCAAATTTCTTAAGAAAATTCTGTCAAAGAAAAGAAAACTGGAAGACTATGAGACAGTTGCTCTAACAGAGGAATGCAGTGCCATATTGCAAAACAAACTGCTTCCAAAGTTAAAAGATATAGGAAGCTTCTCCATACCCTACCTCATTGACAACAAAAAAATAGACAAGGCCCTCTGCGATCTTGGGGAAAGTGTGAGTTTAATGCCTCTATCAATATATAAAAAGCTGGAGATCGGAGAACTGAAGCCCACGACAATCTCACTGTAATTGGTTGATCGATCTGTTAAATATCCAGTGGGCATACATGAGAACATCCCCATCAAAGTGGGTAAATTTTTCATTCCAGTAGACTTTGTTGTCCTTGAGATGGAAGAAGATGTTCAGATTCCTATCATCTTGGGAAGACCATTCTTGGCAACCACCGGAGCAATTATAGACGTCAAAAATGGCCGACTAACTCTCAAGGTAGGAGAAGAAGAAGTGGAATTCAACTTGTTTGACACAATAAAACACAAATTCGAACCTGACAAATGCTTCAAGGTTGACATAATTGACAAACAAGTTGAAGAGGAATTTCATAAGGTACATCCTAAAGATCCTCCAGAAGCATGCATTGTGCACAACCACATAGCGAATAATGAAAACACAAAAATAGCAGCTTGTGCACAATAGTTAGTAGCTCATCCACCCCTACACTTAGCTTAAGCTTCCGATATGGAGAAGTTGAAGGAGGAACAGCACAAGGGCAAGCTCCAGGAAAACACCAAACAGTTAGAGCTTAAACCTCTCCCCTCCTCACTAGGGTATGCATTTCTGGACTCAAACTCTAAATATCCAGTTATAATCAATGCTAGCCTGTTTAAGATAGAAGAGAAAAAATTGCTAAGAGAACTTAGGAACCACAACAAGGCCATAGGGTATAAATAGAAGACCTGAAAGGGATTAACCCCTTGATTTGCATGCACCGGATACATATGGAGGAAAACAGTAAACCCACTATCGAGCACCAAAGAAGACTTAACCCAAACATGAAAGAAATAGTCAAGAAAAAAATTTTGAAACTATTAGATGCGGGTATCATATATCCAATTTCTGATAGTAAATGGGTTAGTCTAGTACATGTAGTCCCTAAGAAGGATGGGACAACTGTTATCCAAAATGCAAACAATAAACTGATCCCTACTAGGGCAGTCACTGGTTGGCGAATGTGCATAGATTATAGGAAATTGAATAGTGCCACCAGAAAAGACCATTTTCCTCTCCCTTTCATTGACCAAATGTTAGAGAGGTTAGCAAAACACTCTTATTTTTGTTATCTAGATGGGTATTCGGGATTCTTTCAAATTCCTATTTACCCAGAAGACTAAGAAAAGATCACATTCACTAGCCCTTATGGAACATTTGCATATAAGAGAATGCCTTTTGGTCTTTGTAATGCCCCTGCTACCTTTCAAAGATGCATGATGGCTATTTTTTCTGATTATATTGAAAATATCATGAAAGTTTTTATGGATGATTTTTCTGTCTATAGAACTACTTTTGATAATTGCCTAGTTAATTTATCTAAGGTGTTGCAAAGATGTGAAGAATCAAACCTGGTTCTAAACTGGGAAAAATGCCACTTCATGGTAAGGGAAGGTATAGTTCTGGGACATTTGATATCAGAAAGAGGAATTGAGGTTGATAAGGCAAAAATTGAGATCATTGAAAACATGCCACCACCAACATCAGTCAAGGGAGTGCGAAGCTTTTTGGGACATGTAGGGTTCTACAGAAAATTCATTAAAGATTTCTCCAAAACAGCTAAGCCACTTACCAACCTGTTAAGTCAAGATGTTCCCTTTGATTTTGATAAAAATTGCCTTGTCTCTTTTAACAGGATCAAAGAAGCCCTGATCTCAGCACCAACAATGCAGCCACCAGATTGGGAGCTACCATTCGAGGTGATGTGTGATGCGAGTGACTTTGCAGTTGGAGCGGTGCTCGAGCAAAGAAAAGATAAAAAGCTCTATGCCATTTATTATGCCAGCAAGACACTAGATGACGGACAAATAAATTATACTACCACAGAAAAGGAATTCCTAGCAGTGGTGTTTGCATTGGACAAATTTAGATCTTACCTAGTTGGGTCAAAAATCATTGTATTCACAGATCATGCTGCAATCTAGTACCTTTTGAACAAGAAGGAAACAAAACCAAGGCTGATTCAATGGATTTTACTCCTGCAAGAATTTGACCTTGAAATCAAGGACAAAAAGGGGTCCGAAAATGTAGTGGCTGACTATCTTTCTAGGCTGAAATTAGAGTACACAGGGGACCTCGAGGATTTGTCAATTGATGACTTATTTCCTGATGAGCAATTACTAGCATTTTCCCAAGTTCTATGGTATGCTAACTTTGTTAATTTTCTTGTATGCTGGGTATTACCTCCAAACATGACTTATCAGCAAAGGAAGAAATTCCTACATGATGTGAGATACTACACATGGGAGGAACCTCTGTTATACAAGAGATGCAATGATGGGCTAATAAGAAGATGCATACCGAAGGAGGATATGGAGAGCATCCTCTAGCATTGCCATTCATCACTATATGGAGGATACTTTGGCACCACAAAAACAGTAGCTAAAATTTTGTAAGCTGGATTCTATTGACCACATTTGTTTAAGGATGTAAGATCCTTTGTGTTAGCTTGTGATCAATGCCAAAGGACGGGCAATACATCAAGAAGGAATGAAATGCCACTACATGGTATACTTGAGGTAGAATTATTTGATGTATGGGGGATAGATTTCATAGAACCATTTCCCTCTTCCCATGGAAACAAGTATATTCTGGTTGGAGTTGATTATGTGTCAAAATGGGTAGAAGCAATAGCCACACCAACCAATGACGCTAGAGTGGTCACAAGGTTCCTTAAGAAGAATATCTTCACAAGATTTGGCACACCACAAGCAATAATCAGCAATTGAGGAAGTCACTTCTGCAACCAACAATTCAAAACTCTATTGAAAAAGTATGGAGTGACTCACAAGGTGGCCACACCTTATCATCCTCAAACCAGCGGCTAAGTAGAAATCTCAAACAAGGAACTGACGTGGATTCTAGAGAAAACTATAAACCGATCCAGGAAGGACTGGTGCATGAAGTTAGATGATGCACTGTGGGCATACCGCACTGCATATAAAACCCCAATTGGCATAACACCCTTCCGACTGGTTTATGGAAAATCATGCCATCTCCCTGTCGAACTTGAACACAAAGCTTACTGGGCAATTCAGATCCTAAACTTTGACCTCAAAGCTGCTGGTGAAAAAAGGCTCCTATAACTGAATGAGTTGAAAGAAATCCGACAGGATGCGTATGAAAATGCCAAAATCTTCAAAGATAAAATCAAAAGATGGCATGATAGACGCGTAGCAAGGAAAGAAATAAAAGAAGGAGACCTTGTCCTGTTAGTCAACTCTAGATTGAAACTCTTTCCAGAGAAGCTAAAATCAAGATGTTCAAGGACCTTTTAAGGTCACTCAAGTCTTCCCACATAGAGTAGTAGAAGTGTAGAGTGAAACCTCAGGAGCATTTAAAGTCAATGGATAGAGGCTAAAGCCGTACTTTCGAGGAGAACCCATAGAAAAAGAAGTCAATTGCACCCTCGACCATCCTCCTGACAGACCATGAAAGATGAAACCAAAGTCGAGCTAATGACTATAAACAAGCGCTTTTTGGGAGGCAACCCAAAATTTCTAATTATTCTTTCTTTCTTTCTTATTTTAATTTTATTAATATTTGTTCACATTTTCTTTTGTAGGAATCCCAAAAGATCTCAAATCTGGAAAAGCAAGGGGGAGTAGAGAACAAGAGAGGAGAGGAATCATCAAGTCAAAACCACAAAAGAGAAAATTGAACAAAATTGGGGAAATAGCTCTGTTGCTAACCTTCACATTCATTTCATGTATTATGGTGATAAAAATTTTCATAAGGGAAAAATTTAGAGAATCAGAAAATTACACGGGTCGTGTACTGGGTTCACACGCCCCGTGTAACTTTCTGGAAGTCCGTAAAAATCTCGAAAATTTTAACTCTGAGGAAGACAGAAAGTTACACGAGTCCATAGCCCAATTTACACAGTCCGTGTAATGTTACTGGCAGAATAATTTGAGGACAGAAAGTTACACGGGTGCCCTTTGTAATTTACACGGGCCGTGTAACATGTTCAGCAAAGCAACGAGAGAGGCAGAAAGTTACATGGGTCCCAGAGCTCATTTACATGGGCTGTGTACTAAGACAAAATTTGAAATTTTCGGGCAGAAATTTACACGGCCCCACATGTTGGGACCCATATAGTGATACACGACTCGTGTATCATGTCGCAGACGTGACTCCTGGGGCACGAAACGGGCGAAACGAAGAGTCCTAACGGCTCTTTAAATACACCCCTCGCCTTAAACCCATTCATAAAGACAAAACCCTTCATCTCCACCCCTCCTAGTCTATAAAAACCCCTCAAATCTCTTCTCCCTTCACCAAACCCTAGTCTTCTCTTTCCCAAAACTGATCAATGGCTCCTGTAAAGCGATCTGCACGAAGAATGGGCTCTTCCTCAAGGCAAGGAGGAGAATCTTCACCTTTTCTCCCTTAGCTGACACCCCAACACCCAAGAATAAGGGCAGCCTCTCCTCAACCATAACTCCAGCCACAAGCCGCTCTAGAACCCAAAATCTCCATTCCTTGGGGATTCTGTGATGATGCCCACAAGGCCATGTGCACCCGGCTTCACACCCAAAAAATTAGCTCCACAAAATACATGGATTTCGCACTACTAGAGCAAATCAGGCTGTAGGAAAAAAATCAACGGACTACTCGATAGCATCGGGTGGACAAGGTTCATCCAACTCCAATTTCTCGCATACCGGACACCACACTAGAGTTTTTGGGCAGTTTCAAGGCCACCTTATGGCCTACCGACAGGGAAGATAGAGGCAGAATTGAATTTCGCCTCCTTGGTGTCGATCGGGTAATGAATGTAGATGAGTTCAATGCCATCTTTGACTTCGACAGCACCGGCCACCAAGAGATCCCTCAGAACCGCATGCTCTACAACAGCATCAACTTCTGGAGTTCCACAGCCCCGAACATGGAGCTGTATAACTCCAGTAAGTCAAAATCCTCTGGTATCACAAGTCCAGCTCTGCGTTACATGCACTGGTTAGCCGCACACACCATCATGGGTCGTGGTGACAGCATTGGCGTAGTAAATGCCAGCAAGCTCTTTTTCTTGTGGTGTATGGTCACCGGGCAGTGCTATAGCACCAGCTTCTTTTTATGCAACCACCTCTGCCGCCTCTGTCATCAGCCTACCGGGCACATCGTGCTTGTTGGCCTCATTACAGCCATCGCCCTCCACTTCGAATTCGTCCCAGGACATCACAGGTTGCGCTCCGTCAGCGGAACATCAAGAATCGATCAAACCATCTGCATATCCAAGGGGATATGTAAGAAGGTTGGCAACACCTACTACCTGCTTGATGTCGAAGGGAATGCCATCCCTCGGAGAGATGAAGCACAAGAAGGACCTGGCGAGACTTCGCAGCCACAGGCAGAAGCCCAAGAGCCACTGTTTCATGAGTCCCCCACTCGAGTGCCTCCATACACACCACCACCCACAGACTCGGTCCTCGCATACCTACAGCACTTGGAGACCACCATCAACAACAGGATGCGAGCAATCGAGGACAACTTCCAGAAAGCCCACAACAAGCTGGACATGCTAATAGAGAGGCTCGATGAAGAGGAGCCAGCGTCGCCATCATCACCATCAGAGACCCTTTAGAGCTAGGACTATAGGATAGGTTCTCTATTGTAAAATCTTGCATACCTTAGTCCTAAACTGCAATCATAGGTCTCTTTTATTTGCTTTTTGTCCAAACCTTTCCATGCTTAATAAATAATATGCTTTTTTATTATTTTTGTACATTTTCTATAATTTTGCATATTATGTTAACATTGAGGACAATGTCCGATTCGAGTTTGGGGGGGTATAAGTGCATTTCTTGTCTTACATATCATTACATTGCTTAATTTCAGCTATATTATTCTTGTGTATCAAAATTTCAGAAAAATATTAAAAAATTTTTGAAAATTTTGAACTTTGAATTGTGAAACTTAGAACTATAACCGATTTCTAGTAAGCTAATAATTGGACTCCACGGGATAGAGGAATGAATGTATCTGAATAGGCAAAAAGGGATTTTAACATGTTGTCTGTGAAAAACCTAATCTCTTTAGTGGAACTAGACTAGTTAAACTCCTTCATAACTATTTATTTATCACATCGAACTTGTGAAGTTAGGAGAAATTTCTTGAAATATAAACAAATCAGAAAATGCCTCACCAGCTCTAAAACATATCTCTTGGACCTATCAAGGCGAAATCCTAGCATATGCTTGATGAAAAAATGATTAAGGCATTCTTTAATATAGCCTAATTAAGCCTTAGCCACCCTTAGTGACAACATGTCCCTTGCACCCAACTTGAGCCTATATTTTTACCTATATGATTTTCCTTGTTTACCCATAATTATTGACCTAGCCCTTAGCCTAAATACATAACTACCTTTTGAGAAAGCTAAATGCATAAGTAAAAAGTATATTAAGTGCAAAAAGGAAAATAGAGAGAGGATGAAGAACTCGAGAAAGAGTGCAAGTGTGCAATTGAAATCAAAGAAAAATTTATCTTTTCAACCCAGCAAAAGCAATGAGTTTGGGGGAGAAGACAAAAGGGACATAAAAAAAAAAAAAAAAAGAGAGAAGTCCCAAGATAAGTATCATGGAAGCATGCTTGGCACTATAAAAAATCAAAAGCCCCTCCTCTCCATACAAAATCAATAGAATAAACTTAGTATACTTAGTATTTTATACATAAATGCTATCCTCGTATTTGCATTCCCTATAAACCTTTAATTGGCAACCAAGTCATTATCCCTTTAGCCCCATTACACCCTTTTAAAGACCTTTTAATCTTTTGAAAAGTGTATACTACATTAGTGGAAATAGAAAATTGAGATATGCCTATGGAGTTGGAATTGAGTTACTTCATCACAATTATCCACAATAGAGGCAAATTTGGGGAAGTAAGTATTTCTCAAGTCTATCCTAATAAAATAGGTTATTTGTGACTTATTAATGGCCTTGTATAGAGGAATAATTAGTTGAAACACCATGAAAGGAGGTGAAGTTCCAAACAGGCAGCTATTAGAACCCATATGCCTTGAAAGAGGGTAAATGGTATGAAGGATTGGAAGAGTTTAATTATGTGCTTATTAAATTGTTGGTTATATTCCTAAGTTTTTCCCTAAAATGTGTTTTAAAACAAAGTTTTGTTTTGCTTGAGGACAAGCAAAAGTTTGAGTTTGGGGGTATTTGATACACTTGAATTGTATAAATGTTTTTAAGCACATTTGTATACTATCTCGTGGCATTTAGGTAAGTAATCTCATGCATAGTAGTTGATTTCATTAATTTTTGTAATTTCTATTGTCAAGCCCTTAATTCCATATTTTCTGCATCATTTCAGGTGTTTGGGTAAAGCCCCAGGGCATAGGAGTCAGGAAGGAAATTTGGAAAGGTCAAAAGACTGAGAATTGCTGCTGATACAAAGTACACGGGTCATGTAAGCAAAGCTACAGACCCTTGTAACCTTCTGCTAGATGAAAGCCAGAGAGCCAATGGAGGAACAAAAGTACACGAGTCATGTAATTGGACCCGTGTAATCTGAAGAGACTCATGTAAGTCTCTGCCGGGCACAAGCTTGAAGAATTTTCTGAGAACAAAAGTACATGGCCCGTGTAACCAGGCCCATGTAGACAACGCAGACCCGTGTAAGTCTCTATGCCAATGCAAGACTCCGCAATTCCGCTCTAATAAGTTACACGGCCCAGGGCCGTGTAGTGACACACGGGTCATGTACCATGCAGCAGCTAATTTTATAACCCGAATTCCTGCTCTTGTTTACACATTCAAATCAGACTCCTAAGGCTTTTTGGACTCAAAATGACCTAACCCTAGAACAGCTATTATAAATAGAAACAGAAAACATCCAAGAGGGGGATCAATCCTTTTACAGCACTTTTTAGGAGTTTCAAAGAGTGCTCGCTTCTGCATTCTCTCTAGCCGTCTTGAGGAGAAGAATATCAGTATCAAGAGGAGTTTTCCAGCCGAAGTTCCACAAGATCAAAGCTGCAAACCCTCTTTGGTTCTTTCATTCCATTTTCTTAAACAGATTTTTATTATTTTATTTCTTCTAGATGATTTCTTTTTACTGTCTTTACCTTTTTATCATGATGTTTGCTGAACTCACCATGAGTGAGTAGTTTTCATATTCTGGAATTGGGAGAGTAATGCTTGTAATCATTATTATGGATAAATATTAAGTTTTATTTATTGGATTTGAGATTTGTTTCTTGATTTAATTTCTTGTGATCTTAATGCATGCTATATGTTGGTACCCACTTAGTATTGATTATAGATATTAATTGAATGACTGAAAAGTGAAGATTAATATTAGAAAATCAAGATTTTGAACCTAGGAATTCTGATTTAGACATAGGCTGATACTTTTATGGAATTTCAAAATTGGTCAAAGGCCTTAAAGGGTTTTAATTAATTTGATCACCATAAAAGTCAAGTTTAAGTTAATTAAAATACACCCTAGATGCCTTGAGAGAGGACTTAGGATACCTTAGGGCTAATTTCCATTAAGGCAAACGATTCTCAATCCAGTAAATAAACAAGATAACATCCATAGTAAGATTCAAGTGTGAAATCTTAATTCCAGAATTGTTTCAAAATAGATTATATCATTTTAAGTTTATCATTCTAGTGTTTAAAATAAACAAACTTCATTTCCTCAGTATTCGATAGCCTAAACAGTTAAAATTACTGTGTAGATTGGTACTTACTAATCAAATTTCTCGTGGAAATGATACTTTATTAATTACTTTATTACTTGTTAGCGATCCGTGCACTTGCGGGGTTGTAAACAGGTGAAACTCATCCTTCTCACATCCCCCATCTATTTAAAGGATTGAGCCGAGAAATTTAAAGTGATTACTTTGGGGCAATACCACTCCATCCAAACTAACTCCTTTCCTATCACCTGTTCGGCCTTCACTGAACTTGCAATGCATGTATTCTGTCTTCGTTCTACTTAACTTAAATACTCTAAAGTACTTCTCCAAAGCTCTAACTTTCTATTGACTCCTTCTTATAGAGTTTGGTACTGATCGAATGTTATGTTTTATTAAATGATGATGCTGTATATATAACATGTACAAGCTAATCATGATAAGGATCAGATATACAGAAGGTATCCTAGCTAAGATATACAAGTGATACACATTAATCATGATAAGGATTAGATGTACAAAAGGTATCCTAGCTAAGGTATACAAGTAATACACATCTAGATATACATGAAGAGTTATACATAAATACAATCTGTATCATGCCCCCTCAATTAGAGCCACTTGTGGATCTAATTGCAAGAAGTGGTCGCAATTGCAAAAATCTTATCCGAGATACTGCTTTTGTTAGTAAATCTGCTATTTGATCCTTAGAAGAGATGAATTTCACTTGAAGTTCTTTCTTGGCTACCTTATCACGCAAAAAGTGATAATCAACTTCGATGTGCTTTGTTCGTGCATGAAAAATGGGATTAACAGATAAGTAAGTTTCGCCAATATTGTCACACCATATGATGGATATTTGTGTCATGGGTTGTCTTATTTCATGAAAAAGAGACTGCAACCACATGACCTCCATAGTAGCCATTCCAACAGCTCTATATTCTACCTCTATCGAAGATTTTGCAACAGTTGGTTGTTTCTTGGTACTCCAAGAAACTATGTTCTTGCCCATATATATATTGTGTAGCCAGTAGTAGATTTTCAGTCATCAATGCTACTTGCCCAATTTGCATCGTAGTACACAGTTAAATTATGATTAGGAGACTTAGTAATTAAAAGGCCATAACTTCGGGTAGCCTTCAGGTAATGGAGGATTCGCTTAACTGCTGTCCAATGAGGCTCTTTTGGATGTTGTAAAAATTGAGATACTTTTTGTATAACAAAAGCAACATCTAGACGAGTAATTAACAGGTATTGTAGGCCTCCTACTATACTTCTATAGAGTTGAGGTTCTTGAACAGGGTCTCATTGGGTACAACTGACCTTTGTAGTTGGGCATGTTGGGGTTGACATTCCATTGCAATTCTCCATTTTGGCTTTGCATAAGAGGTCTCAAACATATTTTTGCTGAGTTAGTAAAATACCGGATGGTGTGTGACATGCTTCGACACCTAAAAAATAGTCAAGAGGGCCTAGTTCTTTGACTATGAATTTTTCTTTTAAGCACCCGATGATGTGAGTCACAAAGTTGGTGGTGTTGCTTGTGAGCAATATATCATCAACATAAATGAGGCAATATGCTTTAGTTTTACCATCATTGTAGATAAATAAGGAGCTATTAGCACTGGATGTCTTGAAATGGAGTTGTAAGATTACTTCTTTAAATTTGGCATACCATTGCCTTGGAGCTTGACGTAAGCCATACAAGGACCTCTTGAGTTTGCAAACATGGTTAGGTCATTTTTAGTCATACCCTAGTGGTTGCATCATAAAGACACTATCATGTAAATCACCATGAAGAAATGCATTTGACACATCAAGAGGTTGGATTGGCCAACCATTTGTAATAGCAAGAGAAAGAACCACTCTTATAGTTACTGGCTTGATTATAGGGGAGAAAGTTTCAATAAAATCGATGCCTGGTCTCTGATGAAATCCTTTGGCAACAAGTCGGGCCTTGTAGCGGTTTAAAGAGCCATCTGCTTTTTACTTTACTCTATAAACCTATTTACATCCTATGATGTTTTGGGCAGTAGCTGGAGGAACTAACTCCCAAGTTCTCGTCTTCATGAGCGTAGTGATTTCCTCATCCATTGCTTTATGCCAATTAGAATCTAATGCAGCATTGTTATAACATGTTGGAGGTTCAGGTAAGGATTTAGTAGCCATTAGAAGCTTTGGTTTTAATGAACCAGTTTGGGAATGAGTAATCATGGGATGAGTTTTTGCTGGATGTGGGGGTTGATTATCAGATTGCATAGCTATGGTAAAAGATGATGGAGATGAGGAATAGTCATGGAAATCAGCTATAAGGGATAGGTCATTATTTTGTGATGTGAGAGGAGAGGTGATATAACTTCAGGTAAGAAGATGGGAGGTTGAGGTGTTGACTGGTGAGGATGACACGGGTAAAGGGGTACCATGATTCACACTTGGTGGTGTGAGTTGGGAGGTGTGATGTGATGGGAGACAGGGATGTGAAATTGGTGTGTTGGGTGGTGTGTTTTGTCATGGTGCAGGAACGTATAAAGGTTATAATGGTGGAGGTGGGCTTAAAATTCTAGCCGTAGATGTGGACTGAGGGACGGTAGGAGATGTTTGTGATAGTTCACTCATGGGTGCGAGAATAGGTGGAAGAAGGATTGGTCCATTATCATAAGCAGGAGAACTAGAGCTCTTATCAATGTTTGCAGAAAATGAGAATACCTGTTAAAAAAAGACAACATGTCATGAGATATAAGATTTGCCAGAGATATGATCCAAGCAGATATAACCTTTATGTAATTTACTATACCCCATAAAAACACATGGAGATGAGCGAGGTACCAATTTATTTTTGGTGTAAGGTTTGAGCCAAGGATAGCATAAACAACCAAATACTTTTAAAATAGTGTATTTTGGTGATGTGTGAAACAATAGTTCAAAAGCTATGGATGGTGCAGTATGAACATATGGGAGTTTATTGATGGTATAAACTATTGTTTCAAAGGCATAATTCTAATATTTCATAGGCATAGATGAGTGATGAAGTAAAGCACGACCAGTTTCTACTATATGTCTGTGCTTGCGTTTTGCACATCCACTCTGTTCTGGTGTATAGGGACATGAAATTTGTTGGGTTATTCCATTTTCTGAAAGATATTTAGAAAGAGCTTGATATTCACCTCCCCAGTCTGCTTGGAAACATTTTATTGGTAAGTCAAAATATATCTCAACTATATGTCTGAATTTGATGAAAATATTGAGCACCTCAGATTTTTGTTTAAGAAAATAAATCCACACATATTTGCTATAGTGATCAAAGAAAATCACATAATAATGATGACCATCAACTGAGGGCACTAGAGAAGGGCCCCAAACATTAGAGCAAATCAATTCCAAAGGTTTGCTCACTTGAGAGCTAAAATCACTGAAAGGTAATTTATGAGCTTTGCTAATTTGACAAGCATTACATGGATTTGAAAAAGAATCAACTTTATTGAATTATAACTTATTTGAATGAAGAACATGAGTAACAATCCTAGAATTAGCATGTCCTAAATGAGCATGCCAAGTACTTATTGTAGCAATATTAGCAATAGGAGGAGTAGAACCGGTGGATTGCAATGACATGGTGTATAAGCCATCCTTACTCTGGCCTTGATGGAGAACCCGCCTCGTGGGGATATCCTTAATAAGAAAACCATTAGGGAAAAATTCAATAGAAACATTGTTAGTTGCTGTAAAGGCATAAACAGACAAAAGATTATTTTGAATAGAAAGAGAGAAAAGAATATCACAAAGAAGAAAACGATAATTATTAGAAGACATATAAGAAGACCCTTAATGAGTTATGGGAAGAGAAGTACCATTACCAATAGTGACAACATCGTTGCCATGATAAGGGGTAGAGTTGGAGATATTCCCATGATCAGCAGTGACATGATAATTTGCTCCTGAGTCAAGTGTCCAAGATTGAGTGAACCTTGGTTGTGCGGTGGTAAAATTGGTGATTGGTCTTTAACTGGGAGGCATGGGAGAGGATGATATGGGCAATGGGCATTGACGTGCCATATGACATGTACCATTACAGTTATAGCAAGTAAGTGGAGATGGAGAGGAAGTTGGAGTATTATATGAATAACGACTGCCCCTGTTATTATAATGACGTCATAGTCCATGGTCGCCCCTGTTAGGCCTATAATTCTATGTCTTTGTGACAACTTGTGCAGTTAGGGGAACACTATTATCCACTATTAGTGCATCCAGATTCAATTGCGCTTCTTCACTTAAAAGGAGAGCATATAAGTCATCGAACTTTATTGGTGCATGACGAGCTTCAAGTGCCCTTGTAAAGGGACGATGAACAAAACCCAATCCTTCAATAATGTCTCCAACCAATACATCCTTGGATATTGGAGATTGCAAGGCTGCAAGTTGATTGTAGATGGACTATGCCTTTCGCATGTAGGAATCAATGGACTCTGTCCCTTTAGTTAAGTGTTTTAACTGCTTTTGAAGCTGTTGGATCTGAGTTCTTGAGCTTGAGGAAAAGATAGTTTGTAGTTTTCTCCAGACTTCCTTTGCGGTCTTAACACCTATTAAGTGAGGAAGTAAAGTCTCAAAGATTGAGCAAAAAAACCAGCTTAACACTAGCTGATCCTTTTGAAACCAAGAGGTATATTGTGGATTTATGGTACCATCTTCAAGGTTTGGTGTTGGTGGTGTATAGGTAGCTGATATGTGGTCAGCCAAGTTATAACTGTTAAGTAATAGCAAGATTTGTGCATGCCATAACAAATAGTTGTTGGAGCTTAACTTGACCGAGAGGAAGTGAGAAACATTGGATGGCGGTGGTGTAATTCAACTGAGATATCATTTGCAAATATCATTCGCAAATATCATGCACCAAGGGATACTTTCTTGTATATGTTTCGCCAATTCATTTAGAAATAATGTAAAAAGGTAAGGGCTTATAGCTGAACCTTGGTGTAATTCAACTGAGATAGGAAAATCTCTTGTGTCTCCTTCCACTGTGCGCACAATAGTAGTTGCTCCTTCATACATATCTTTCAACACTTGTAGGTACCTAATAGATACCATTTTTTTGTTTTAACACTCTCCATAAGACATCTCTTTGAACACTATCATAAGCCTTCTCCAAATCGATAAAAACCATATATAGAACTTTCTTCATATCTTTATATTTCTCCACCAAGCTTTTAATGAGAAAGATTGCTTCCATAGTTGAACGACCGAGCATGAAGCCAAATTGATTGAGAGAGATAGAAGCGTCATGACATAGTCGATGTTATAAATAAATGGTAGTTTATAGATGGATTAATATATATTATAAATATTAAAATTAATAAAAGTTTATATAATTCTTTTTAAAAACTAACGCAATAAAATTTGTTATAATAATTGAATTCCCAAATTCTACTTGTTTTTACACTCTAATTGTTATTGACAATTAATTATATGAAATCTTTGTTGTTAGGCTATTGATGCCCTTATCTCTTAAAAAATTATACATGCATGCGTAAAGGCAGCTTTCTGCTTCCACTTTGACTTAGAAATTGTAGCATTATAATTAATATTAGTTACTATTTATATTAATTAGTTTATTTAAAAATTCTCAATAGAATTATACTTCTTAATAAAATAAAATTTGATTTTAAATAGGAAATCAATTTTAAATGGTAAACCAATTAAATTAAATTTTTTTTAATAATATTTATAGGATTAAAATTATAGAATCACAAAATTAGAGTTATAACATGATTTTTGTTTTAAGTATAATTATTATTAAAATAATATTAAAATTTTAATTTATATCAATTATAATAATATTTAAAAATTGAAATTATTTATAAAAACTATAGCTTAGCAATGAATTAATATGAATAAACCTTTAATCGTTAAAAGTATTAGCGATAGATTTATTGTCGCTAAAAGTTATTAACGACAAATATACATGAAATAGCTATTGATACTAATTTTTTATTAATATTTTTATAAATAATATAAATCATCAAACGCGTGTATATATATATATATATATATATCTTCGTTTAGTATTTTTATTTATTTTTTTAATAATTTTTTGAGTTTTTTTCTTTATTTATGATTGAATCAGTTAATATATCTTTTAAATTTAAAATTTAATATTTTTATATAATTATTAATTATGGTATTGAAAATATAACTATATTATTTATATTTATTGTATATACTTTTCGTGGCTTTTAATTTTTAAAATTTTAATAGAAATTTTTTATTTTTTCTCTATTTTTCTACATTTTGATTCAACTAAAAGTGTAACCAATTGTTTAGCCCCAGACTTTGAGAGATTTTGCGACTGAGCTCGAATCGAATAGAATTGATAGACGTTGAACACTTGCACAATACACACGAATGACCCATCATTCATTTTGATTAAAGATGATTTGAAAAAGATTATTGAAAAATACAAAATATGAATCATTTTATTGTGATGCTTCAAAAAATAAAATCAATAACAAAATATCCAAAAGTTTCTCTTTTAACTTGCCTTCTATCAATTTAGCACAAACTTTGTCGTAAGTCTTTCAAAATCAATTCAAATGCTTTGTGAGTGCTCCAGTCACGTAAGCAACTTTTTTATTTTTTATATTAGAATAATTATTTTTATATAGTTGATTAATTAATAATTTATTGCAAAAGATTATCAATATAAAATTTAGACTATAATTTAATCAATTAATTTAATTTTTAATATTTATTTTTATATAAATATACATTTTTTTAATATTTATTTATAAAAGCAATATATTACGTGCATTATCAAGAATAGTATAGAAGATGGTATAACCCTAAACTATAATAAACTACCTAAATAGCTAACGGGCTAAATTTAATAGGTTATTGAAAATTTAATATATTATAGTAATATTGTATCATATAAAAAAATTATATAAAAAAATAAATTATAAATATATATAATGAATATAAATAATATAATATACTATTTAAAAAACTAATATTTAATAAAAGTACTTATATTTTCTACTCGATAAAAAATATTTATGTTTTATAAAAATAAAATTTTTCTTTTACAAATTACAAATTTATAATTACTTTTTTTATTTATAAAATTTATTAAATAATTTATTTACATAATTTTTATAATAATATACGCATGTTGCGGAATATATATATATATATAAACAGATTGAGCTTACCATATGACTTCAATAAATCCATAAAAAAAAAGGTGGGCAGTTGGGAGTCGACTCGGCTTCCAAGCAATTACCTAATGCCAAGTGTCCACAGCTTCTCGTGCCGCCCTTTCATTTCATGCTCTTCGAGCTCGTCACTGGCCTATCCAGGATCCAGATTCTACACCTTCTTTCACGTCCCGTGTTCGATTCCCCACTCTCCCTTCCCTCTCTCTATGTCTGTTATTTTTTTTTTTTTTGGTCTATAACTAACCATTTTAGTAACTGACTCCAACTTCTTCTTCACTCTTCTTTGTCCCTTCTGCTCCTTCTCTTTCTCTTCTCTCTCTCTCTCTGTCAACGCACATGGCTTCCCTCCACCACGCTAATGTTGTTAAGGTACTGAAATTATTCTAACTTTCTTCTATTTATTGTTTCCATGGTTTTTATTTATTTTTTTAATTTCTTTGGTTGCTCAATTGAATGGGAATTTTAAGGGTTTTCTTCTTTTCTCGGTATTTTAGGGTGCCACAGTTCTTATGGTTGGAGCAGGTGGTATTGGCTGCGAGTTACTCAAGACACTTGCTCTCTCTGGCTTTCAAGATATTCATATCGTGAGTATTTCACCTGCCTCTCTTATTTTTAATGGGATTTTAGAAATGGGTTCTCTTGTTTTTAGGTTTTTGCTTTTCTGGGTTGTACTTATATCAGTGTTTCTAGGGTTTAAACCGACTGATTACGCTGGTTTAGCCTTATTTCATGTCTTGGTGATTATTGTTTCATTTGTTCATAAATTGGAGCCCGTGTAATTCAATATGAAGAATATCATAGCTGGTAAGGATTAATAGTCTGTTGAAAGATTTCTGAGAATTTTGTTATTCTTTTACAAATTTTTATTATTTGTGAAAATTGGAAGTCACCAATGTTCATGAAATTATTTATAGTTAAAGCTATTTTTGTAAGTACAAGGCTGTCTTGCATGTCAGATGTGGAGGTGACAGGGTTTGCTGTGTGAATGATGTGTTGAGACTGTTTTCAGTGGAGTGATCCTTTGCTATTGGGAGTTGCATGTTATGCATGTTCTAGGGAAACCTAGGGTGGTGAGTTGGCAGAATTTTTGTGGTATGAGAACTCATCATGGTTGCAGTACTGTTGCAAATTTTGGTGTGGTTCTGTGTTACTGTTGTTGGTTGTGACTTTCTAGTTAAATAGGTATGATATACAACTTAGATTGTGGGATTATGATTTATTGATGGTTTATGTTTGTTTTTATGGGATGTTAAGAGGCAGTGGCGAAGGATTGCATAAGGAGGTTCATTAGGAGCTAATGGTGGCTATTTGCTTGAAGTCTTCATTTGGATATGCTATATGGATTATTTTTTTCCATTTAGTTTGTTTGAAACCAAATTCACATCAATATTTAGAAATTATAAGTCATTTGATACTACTTTTGTTCTTGTCATTTAAGGTCTTCCCTTTTACTTTCTCAACCTTTCCACCACTAGCTTATCACACTTCAGTATTGGGGCATTAGATATTCTATGTTGGACATGATCAAACCATGTTAATCGACCCTCTCATTTTATCCCTAATGTGCACTACATGCATACTCTTGCGGATGTGGTCATTTCTGTTCTTATCCTTTATCATATTACCGGACATTCATGTTAACATCTACATTTCTTTAACACTCATTTTGTGTGTATATTGTATCTTAGATGCTCGACATTCACTCTCATACGACATAGATAGATTGACCACTGTTCTATAAAAGTTTTTATTACAGATATCAATAAATTTTTTTGTTGTTAGAGTCAAAGACAGTGGTGGAAGTGTTTCTAGTGAGATGTTTGTTAATGGGTGGTAGTGAGAACTAGGAGGAGTCACTTGAAACAGAGGTGACTAGGTCAGTTGCACTCCCTTGGTAAAAAAAGAAGGGTAGGTTGGTTTGAGCACAATCTAGCAAATAGCTTTTTTACTTTTGGTTACAGTTGTAATTCTTATGTTGCTAATTGAACTTAAACCTTGAATTGCTCAATGGAAAATTTGAAGTGGGGGCTCCAACACAAACTGAAACTGCAGGTTCTATTTGTCCTTTATCTGAATCTGCATTAATAGAGATGGAATTTCATGGCCTTTTTTTCTTGGTTGTATCATGACTTAAATCATCAGCAAACTATGTGAGATGGGAAACATCTGAAAAGTAAGAGGATGCAGGACTAAATGATTGCTTCCTCAGTAGGCTGTTATTTACGTGCAATCTACGTAACTGCTTTTGTGGCTAGACATCTATTTTCTTATGTAGAAGTCAAATTTTATTGCTACCATTCTTGAATTTCTTGTAAGAAAATTAAGGAGATATTATAATCTCAAGAATGAACAAATGGTTTTGCATTGAAATTTCAATTGCACAGGACATTTTTTTCTAGATTTTGTCTTTAGACTCTTGATCTGTTGCAATATTGGTTGATGTATTTTCTTGTATCTATCTGCAGATTGATATGGACACAATAGAAGTCAGTAACCTTAACAGACAATTTTTGTTCCGGCAATCACATGTTGGGCAGTCAAAGGCCAAGGTCATTGTTTTCCATCATCATTTTTTGCTCTCATGGGCAATGTTTAATTGTACATTGATATTATTTGTATTAAATGTTTCATCCAGGTCGCTCGCGATGCTGTGTTACGATTTAGGCCTCACATAAGCATTACGCCATACCATGCAAACGTGAAAGATTCTAACTTCAATGTTGACTTTTTCAAGCAGTTTAGTGTTGTTCTGAATGGTCTTGACAATTTGGACGCAAGGCGACACGTGAACCGTCTTTGCTTGGCAGCTGAAGTTCCTTTGGTTGAAAGTGGGACTACTGGGTTTTTAGGACAGGTGATCTTTTGTTAAGTACTGCCCTTTGTCAAGAATGTACTAAAGGCATTATTATTTTAATTTTATTTTATGTCATTTGATTAATGGGTTTATTTCTGAATTTATTCATCTTTTTCCCCCTCGTTTCTTTGGTCTACAAGTTTTTCATTCAAAGTGGTTGTATGACCAATTATTTGAAGTTTCTGGCTTTTCATTTGCACCAACCCCCCCCCAACTAAACTTAACTAAGCCTTTATCTAAAAAATTTGGGGTCGGCTATATGAATTCGCTTTCTCCACTCTAAACGATTTTGGGTTAAATCCTAAAAAATGTGTAATGCTTCTAGGTCATGTTGTACTACTCTCCTCCAAGTCAATTTAGGTCTACCTTTTTTTTTTTTTTCTATCCTCTAACTTAATGTGCTCTACTTGTCTAACTGGAGTCTCCGTATGTCTACGCTTCACATGACCAAACCACCTCAATCTCCCTTCTCTCAACTTATCCTCAATTGGCATCACTCCTACCTTTTCTCTAATACTCTCATTATGGACTTTATCTAGTCTAGTATGGCCACTCATCCACCTTAACATTCTCATCTCTGCAACTTTTATTTTAGACGCATACGACTCTTTCAGTGCCCAACACTCACTACCATATAATATAGCCGGTCGTATAGCTGTACGGTAAATTTTTCCTTTCAACTTATTGGGAATCTTGCGATCACATAAAACTTCCGTGGCACGTCTCCACTTCAACCATCCGGCTTTAATCCTATGACTAACATCCTCCTCATATCCTCCATCTACTTGAAGAACTGAGCCGAGATATTTAAAGTGATTACTTTAGGACAGTACCACTCTTTCCAAGTTAACTCCTTCCCTATCACCAGTTTGGCCTTCACTGAACTTGCAATGCATGTATTCTGTCTTCGTTCTACTTAACTTAAAGCCCTTTGACTCTAGAGTACTTCTCCAAAGTTTTAGCTTTTTATTGACTCCTTCTCGCGTCTCATCTATCAGAACAATATCATCCGTAAACATCATGCACTAAGGAATACTCTCTTGTATATGCTTCGTCAATTCATCTAAAACTAATGTAAAAAGGTAAGGGCTTATAGCTGATCCTTGGTGTAATCCAATTGAGATCTAAAACTAATGTAAAAAGGTAAGGGCTTATAGCTGATCCTTGGTGTAATCCAATTGAGATCGGAAAATCTCTTGTGTCCCCTCCCACTGTGCGCACAATAGTAGTTGCTCCTTCATACATATCTTTCAACACTTGTATGTACCTAATAGATACCCTTTTTTGTTCTAACACACTCCATAAGACATCTCTTGGAACACTATCATAAGCTTTCTCCGAATCAATAAAACCATGTGTAGATCTTTTTTCACATCTCTATATTTTCTCCATCAAGCTTCTAATGAGAAAGATCACTTCCATAGTTGAACGACCGGGCATGAAGCCAAATTAATTGAGAGAGATAGAAGTATCATGACGTAGTCAATGCTCCTCAACTCTCTCTCACAACTTCATAGTATGGCTCATGAGTTTAATTTTCCTATAATTTGAGTAACTCTGTATGTCTCCCTTATTTTTAAAAATAGGTACTAAAATGCCCCTCCTCCATTCATCAAGCATTTTCTTTTATTTTAGAATCTTATTAAATAATTTAGTTAACCATGTCACTCTCATATCTCCCAAACACTTCCACATTTCAATTGGTATTCCATCGGGTCCACAGGCTTTGGAAGTTGCTAATTAAGCAGCTCAAAGAATTGATTCTACTTGTTTCAATTATTTGATGTAGCCAAACTTACTTATTTTCTATTCCCTTAATTGCCACACATGTACACACACTCACCATAAGATGTTTATGTTTATAAGTTGATGGTCTTGTTGTTATTTGTTCTTATGTTTCTAATAATTATGATATATATATATATATATATATATATCCTTTTTCTGTATTCTGGAGTCAGGTCACAGTGCATGTGAAGGGGAAAACAGAGTGCTATGAGTGTCAGCCTAAACCTGCCCCAAAGACATATCCTGTTTGTACAATTACTAGTACTCCATCCAAGGTACATGGTTATCGAGTTCTGTTCCTTATGGCTGTAATTTTATTAACATTATTTATTTTGGTGAGGCGTGGTGGATGCTTTCTTTGGTTTTTTTGGGCCTGTTGTTGACAAAAACAAGTAAACGTACCCTGGATCTTTAGCTTACTGTAAATTCTTTTAGTTGGGAGGCAATATCTCAAAGCATGAATGAAAAATGGAATTATGTTGCAGTAAATGTCTGAGGTGCCCACATTCTTGTTTTCTGGACTTTTTTGGGACTTCCCTTAGATTTTGATAAATAGCTAATTGTAAATGGTTTTTACTTGGATTGTTGACTTCTACATTCTAGAAACTGCCTTAACCATATGTTTTCTACTCTCTTTGCAATATGGAAATTAAATCATTAAGTTGTAAGAAAATGTTTGATCTGTGAGAATTATGATAATTCTTCACATAATTTTCAAGACAATGTGCCCCACATATTGATATTTGTTGTTTTGGTTTAAAACTGCAGTTTGTTCACTGTATTGTTTGGGCAAAGGATCTTCTTTTTGCAAAGTTTTTTGGAGACAAGAATCAGGAAAATGATTTAAATGTACGGTCTAGTGATGCTTCTAACTCATCAGAACATGCTGAAGATGTATTTGAACGAAGAAACAATGAAGATATTGAGCAATATGGAAGGAGAATTTATGATCATGTGTTTGGTTATAATATTGAGGTGGCTTTGTCTAATGAGGAGACGTGGAAAAACTGTACTAGGCCAAAGCCCATATATAGTGGGGATGTTCTTCCTGAAAACTTGAATCATCAAAATGGTAATGTTGATAAAAGCCGTGCAACTGATGATCTTTCATCAGTGTCTTCCATGGCATCTTTGGGCTTGAAGAATCCACAGGATGTATGGAGCCTTACAGAAAATTCAAGAGTTTTTCTTGAATCTTTGAAACTATTTTTTGCAAGCAGAGAAAAGGTTTGCTCTGATATCTTGCTTTTAAGGAAGTGATTGATAAAATCCTTGAGCCTCTTCATGCTATTTTTTTGGTCTTTCCAATGTAAAATTGAGAATTTTTTTGGCAGGAGATTGGAAACCTGAGTTTTGACAAAGATGATCAGTTAGCAGTGGAATTTGTTACTGCTGCAGCAAATATTCGAGCTGCTTCATTTGGGATTCCTTTGCATAGCCTCTTTGAAGCTAAAGGTATTGCAGGTAATATCGTGCATGCTGTGGCAACGACTAATGCAATTGTAGCTGGTTTAATTGTCATTGAAGCAATCAAGGTGTTGGAAAGGGATACTGACAATTACAGGTGTGGCTCAATTCCCTTTTCCTCATTGTTAACTTTATTTCTCATTTTTTAAATATACATGAGGTGGCTTTATCCTTAGTACTCTTAAAGGTGGTTGAGAGGTAGGTCTAAGGGGCTGAGGCTGGTCTTTTAGTTGTTTCTTAATTACTCAACTGGTCAACTTTCTGGTAAGCCTCAGCCTCAAACTACCTGGTTATTTCCAAACTAAGAGGGGCAAAGAGGTTTGAGGCTGGAGTCGTTCTCTCTACTTTCCTTAGATGGATAGTCTGCCAATGTTTTACTTGTCTTTTATAGAAGTAAGGCCAGTGGCATATAGTTTCAAGAAATTCTTACAAGTTTTGAAATATTAGCTCTATTGTGCAGCTTTTTTGTTCTAATCTTATCTAATGGCCATGCAGGATGACATATTGTTTAGAACATCCATCAAGAAAGATGCTTCTTATGCCAGTGGAACCCTTTGAACCTAACAAATCATGCTGTGTTTGTTCTAAGGTAGATCTTTATTTTTTTATTTTAGAACTTTGTGGAATTACCTTTGCATGTGTTTTGATTCATTGGTTTCCTGGTGCTTATATTCTCATGATTGTTATAGTCACCACTATCGCTGGAGATTAATACTCACCGTTCAAAGTTGCGGGATTTTGTTGAGAAGATAGTTAAAGCCAAGCTTGGCATGAACTTCCCATTGATTATGCATGAATCAAAACTTCTTTATGAAGTTGGTGATGATCTTGAAGATGATATGATAGCAAATTATACTGCCAACCTTGAAAAGGTATTTAATCAAGTGCCTGAATATTATAAGTGCCTGAGTATTATATATATTGAAATGCAATTAATGTGATTATTTATTTATTTATTTATTATTCTTTTTTTATTTCAACATTTCTCCTCCCTCATTCCAAATCAGGTGCTATCTGAGCTACCTTCTTCAGTTACTGGTGGAACAATGCTCACAGTAGAAGATCTTCAACAGGAGTTCACTTGCAATATCTATATCAAGCATAGGTTTGGTTTTATCTTATTGTTTCATTCCTTTTCACGTTATGCTTGAGAAAGGTTTCTGTATCTATTTTTGGTTCGAGGATGTGGATGGTCTCAATAGAAAAGTTTTGCATTCTGCTTTGCTTCTTTTTCATCTTTGTCCTACTAATATCATTGGCCTGGTTATGGATGGTGATTGGAGAGCTTCTGTATTAACTTGTTCTGGAAGTTGAAAAAGGTGCACATGCAATCTAGAAGTTCATGATGCCACACATATAGTTTCTTAAATTGTTCTCCTTACTAATGATCAGATCAATTTGTTACTTTTTTATTTTTTTTTTAATTTTTTGCCCCTAAACTTACCCTCTTAGATTACACTTTCTTTTCTGATGATTAAATGACATGGGTTCAGGTGTTTCTTCAGAGCTTAGAAAATAGCCCTAATTATTTTGTATCGTGCGGTGTAACTTATTGGCTCTGTGATGATGATGATGATAGTGGCAATGAAGAATATTAAAATTTGTTTACTTTGCCGGTCAAGTTGAATGATATGTTTGTATTTGATTTTGAGGGAGGATGGTTTCATTAGTTAAATGTTTCTTAAGTTGTCTTGTGGTTTAGAGTCTTGGATTGAATTTTCTTTTGAAGTGACACAGTGGTTGCGATCCATTTTAGTGGACCATTAGAAGTTATCTTCTTTTATAGTTATCCATTTAAAATGGCTGTGATGTTTTAAAGACTAATTAGAGACCAGTTCAGTGACAACAATGCATTGCTGCCTGAAACCTGTGCATAAAATGCGACTGTTATAAAGAATTTGATTTTCAGATTTAATGTAATATTTTATGGCTGATTTTTTTTTCTCTGTCCTGATGTCAGATTAGCAACTAAATGTTTTATTCTATTGATTTCTCACAGGGAAGAATTTGATGAGGAGAAAGAACCTGATGGAATGGTTCTCTCTGGATGGACACGTGCTCCTGATAAGAAGGATGATAACAAGTCAGTTGGAAATGGTGGGAGCACATCAAAGGCATCACCAACAGAGGCTCAAAAAGCAGTTGAGCTTGATGAAATTTCAGAAGGGACTGAGATTTCTGGGAAGAAGAGAAAACGACCAGAGGTTTCAACCAATGAAACTAATAATCACAATGAAGTCCAAAAGGTTGATGTTGTTGACGATGAAGACGATGAACTAGTCATGCTTGATCATTGGGATACAGACAACAAGAAGAAAAGGTTGCAATAGTTTTTGGTTCAACTTTGTTGACATCCTAATTTTGTAACATTGGGGAGAATGGTGATTCTTTGGTGCTCATAATTGCTATTAGGTAGCAGCTTTTTAGTGTCTTTGGATGAGTAGATACCATTAATTGTTTCACCATTTCACTTTTGTGGTTTACTGGTGTTCTAACAATGCTCATTCTTCCTAGCTAGCTAAGATTAACAGAGTGGAATTTTGTAATGGTACAAAATATGAAGTACCTGAATATTTTGGAAATTATAGTCAGTTTTCAAACTTGATCATAATCTTTCAACCAATCTTTCCTTCAAATTAGTCTTTCTATGTGTACCCAGGATTGGATGGTGAACAAAGACCCTTGGATTGCCAAAGCTTCCCAAAACCAAATGCTTTTAGCAATTCACTGGCGCCTGTGTATGATCATTGGAATGCAAGTTGACGTATGTAGTGTGTGCCTAGATTAGGTTGCTTTATTTTATTTTGTAATGGCATTGAAATTAGGCCAAAAGCTCCTTGTGGCTTGAGACATTTTTTAAAAATACAGAATATCATCTATATATAGATAAGAGCACCATAGAAAATTGGCTCAAATATTTAGACACAATTAGCTCAAATATTCAATTGCCATTTTATCCAGTTGAAGGAAATTAAAATTATATACGTAACACACACATTACTTGCTATAAATAAAATTACAAAAATTGTAGAAAGACATATATATATGATAGTTTCTTGCTTTGATGGCTAAACAACTACAAAATGGTTTTAATTTATTTGAATATATATATAAAATCATCATATTCATATCTACACACCAACATAAGGTGTGGCACATTGGGTGGTACTAGATACCTTTCGACATGTATATGGAGGAATATGCAATTCCCCCCTCTCTGAATATTTCTTCCTTTTCTTGGCATCTGGGTGTTCTTTTTTCTTCAAATCTTCAACACACTGAACATCTGCCATGCACGTAAATGATCTTGATTTCCCTGAGTAGTACCTTGACAACCCTCTCCTGCATATTGAAAAGAAAAAATAAAAATCTTGTATCTTGATGACATCATATAAAAAGGGGAAAAAAGAAATGAAAGAATTTGATTGTATCCTTTACTTCTTTGGAAGATTGTTTCGCAGCGAATCCATGTCGAAGGCCATTGTTTCAGCTGGATTCTCCATTTCTGAGAGAGAGACAGAGAGAGAGAGAGAGAGAGGGAGAGAGAGCTTTGAGGAGGAAGGTGTTTAGGAGTATTTATATGAAAAAAAAAACAGTTGGAAAGATGTAAGGGACAAGGACTCACACGTCATGGGGATAGGGTGACTAATAATATCAAGGAATGAAATTAATTATAGATTTAGCAAATGGAGTCTCGATAAAGGTGGGTTGGCTGAGAGCCTCTAAAACGTATCTATACTTTTTCTTATTTGTCCTATAATAATACACTTTTTTGAGGCATATATCTAACTTTCTGCCCCCACCTCCAATTTTTTTTTTTTATTTTTCTTAACAAGTTCAACATTATACATATTAAAATTCATTAAATATGTTTATTTATTGTTAATTTGATATTAATAATTATTAATATTATATAAAAATGTATAATATTATATTAAAACGGTATAATGTCATATAAAAAATATAATTTTTTATATTAAAGATATAAAATTAACAATAAATAAGTATATTTAATAAGAATCTATTTAGTATTTTTTATTGCTCTAATAGTTTTCAACTATTTTATTAGTCGTTAGTAGTTAGTTATTTGTTATTAGAAGTTAACGGTTTATATACGATTTAAAACTCAGTAGCAGTTAAGCATAAAAATAGTAACATTTATTTGACCTTAATCAAATACTTTTTCAATTTCTAAATACCAACAATATAAATTAGGATCAAAAAATTAAACAATATCTTAAAAGTTGTGGCCAAATAAGTAGGGGTGAGCATTTGATTAATCGAACCGAATCAAATCAAATTTTTAACTAATCGAATTATTAACCAACTCTAAAAATATTAATCAAACCGAATTGTAATTAAGAGAAAATCAAAATTATGTGAAACAAAAAATATTTGGTCAGTTATCGGTTATAACCGAACTAATTAAAAAAATGTATTTTATATTATTAATTATTTAATAAAATATTAATAAAAATATATTTATATTCTTTTTTATTTATAAAAAATAATAAATATAGTTTAATATTAATAAGATAATAATTATAAGTTAAATATTATTATAAAATCATAAAAATAATAATTATAAATAATATAATATTAATAAAATTATAATTAATATATTAATTAATTGAAATTCGATTGTTTCGGTTACCAAATCAAAAATAACTGAACCAATAATTGAAAATAAAAAAATTTTATTATTACTAACAAAAAATGTAACAACCAGAAAAAAAGGGGACTTTGGCGTGTGACAGTGGATTTCCCACTGTCACTGCCAACTTTTTATAAAAAATAAAAAATAAAAAAAAGTTCAAAATCGGGAGGAGGACCCCCCCCATTTTCTCTTCTCTCCTCTCCTCCCCTCTCCTCTTCTTCTTTCCTTCTCCGGTGACTGGCCGATGACCTCCCAAGCGGCTCCCCACCCGACCGGCGACCCTCCGGCGACGGCCAGACACCAGAAACAGCGGCAAGAGAGGGAGAAGAGAGAGAAAACGCGCGCACAGTGGGTAGCGGCTTTCCGGCGCGATTCCGGTTTCATCCGATGTCCGATCGAGGCGATTCAGGTGGCGTTGGAAAGCTTGTTCCGAGAGCTTTCTTTTGATACCAATTTTGCAGCAAATGGAGGTCGGATGAGTGAGATATGGAGGAGAAAAGTTTCGGGTTTTTCAAGCTTTTTCGTCAGATTTAGGACGATCCGAGACCACCTATGGACTGAGGAAGAGGAGAGGAATATGGTGGTATGATCAGATTCGGCAAATGTCACCGGTGACCGGCGGCCGGCCACCGTGCGCGGTGGTTTCGGCGGTGGCTCCGGTGGGCTATGGAGATGATTCAACTTCCAGAGGCTTCCTCATAAATTTTTGGAATTTTTGAGACACAGATAAACTTCGAGTAAGACAATTTTTATTATTTCTCTGTCTGTAGAGCATAAATACAGTGTTTCTTAAACAGGAAAAATTGGAGAAAAATTCTAAGAAAAATATATGATGAAAGTAAAATTATTTGGAGATATTCTATGGTGTTTGTTGAATTTTTGAGTGATTGTAGAATATTTTTGAAAAATATAGATGGATTTTAGTTAGATTTTTAGCATATGGGCATATAAGATTATTTGAAATTAAGATATTTAAATTTTATATAATTGGTTGAAGATTGAGGATGGAGGTTTAAATATGTGAATATTGAATTGAGTTGAATTAAGAATATGTTAGCTGTTGGAAACTTATGGAATCGAGTAAAATTCTTGAATAAAATATTCATGGGTGATTAAAAAAATTACAATTAATCTTGCAATAGCCTATAATATTATTAAGGACCACGGGACAAAATTTTAGAATTTTTAGAGCATGTTTGAGTGGATTTTTACAAAATGTCAATTATAGGGACTAAAACGTAATTTTTAAGGTTTTGAGTATTGCTTGGTTTAGAGGGCCCAGGAGGGGCCATATAATGATGATGAGATATGAGTTGAATTTAGAAGTGTTATTTGAGCCTTTTTGCAGGTTGGGTAGGTCCCAGGTATAGGGGAAACTCTGCCGGATTTCCGGCATAAATTAGGCTGTCTATTGCCTCTTTAGAGTTTATTCTAACTTAGTACTAATAAATTTATAATTTAATTATTAGGTGATCAAAATCAGCTATTTTTCTGCATCCAGCAGCCACAATAGTCATCGGTGTACTGTGAGTAAAATATTAATTTTAATTGTAATTTCGATATTATTATATGTTCAAGCATGTCCATGCATCACTTATAAATATGTATTTATTTAGTTAAACACTAGGCATGTTTTATATTGCATTCATAATTGTTAAAGTGCCATGGATGTTGTTGTGGTAATTTGGAGCAGTATGCGTGAGTTGGCGTGCGTGTGGTATAGTGTTGGCTATGGGCAGGACGGGTAGACACGGCTTGAGATCTTCGCTGGGACCCGGTCCTTCGGGGTAGACACGGCTTGAGTTCTTCGCTGGGACCCCGATTTGGTTTATTAAGCGAAAGTCCGGCTTGAGTTCTTCGCTGGCACAGGTTGGATTTAAGAGAGCTGTATAGGGGATCAGCTCCCATATATTATGATTGATATTACTGGGTGTGTGAGTGCTCCAAATTACCTTTTTGATGTTATGATGTGAAATTATTGCTGGTGTTGCATTTCACTCTACAGGGTGCATTAGTTTTAGATAGTTATAGAGATTATGGTTAAAATTGATATTTTACTCTCTGAGTCGAATGCTCACTCCTGTTCACCATATTTTTCCAGGCTCCAGGAGGAGACATTTTTCAGAATAACCTGTCCCTTTCCTCTCAGGTTATGAAAAGATTACTTAATTGTATTATTATTTTCCAAATTTGTAATTTAGGACTCCGCATGTACTAATAGTAGTATTAATCATGTCAGGGACTACGTGAATTTAAGTTTTTGTATTAATAAATGAAAAAAAAAATTTTGAGTTTTAAATAGTTTGTAAATGATGTAACAAGGTTGAGCTGGGCTCCCCTAATTTCAGTTTTTGATAATTACTGGATTAAGTTGGCCCGAAATGAAATTATAACAGTTTGATTTAAATTATTTTATATGCATATTGGGCCTAAATTATGGGCCTGATTCTGGATTTGAGAACAGTAAGGCTTACTGCGGGCCTCGGGGGCTTTATGCTGGCCCAAGTCCTAGTGCCGGTCCAGCCCATAAGTTGGGTTGTGACAAAGTTGGTATCAGAGCTTAGGCTCTAGATTCATGGGAAATAATATAATTGAGAGTGTAAAAGGAGTTTTGTTAGGATGTTACATGCGGAGTATAGGATTCTGTTTCATCTTTTTCTGTAATTCTTTGTTTCTAGATTCTACGTTATACCTCGGGAAATATAAGAGTACCTCAGTTAGTGTCTTGATTTTCGTGGAGTACATAGAAACATGAAATAGATTTAGCAAACTTATTGAGGTCTACCATGGAAACACGTACTCCAATAAATACTATATTTTTATCAGTATGGGTTTAAATGGTATGCCCATTTCGTGCAAGGCACGAGTACATAAAGGTGAGTCTTGAAAGTATAGTTGCCCTAGATAAGGATGAGGATACTATTGCTGGCAGTCATCAGTGGATGATCTAGTCATAATAAGTTTATGATAATAGAAGATTCAAGAGAAATAAGAGATTAAGAGACCTAGTCTGTCAGGACGTATCGTAGTAACTATACAATGTTTTCAATGTCTGCTTTGTAAGCTGCAGATTACAGTACCAACATGAGATTATTGTGTAGAGCTGCATGCATCCCCGTGGTGCTCCATAATGAGGGTGTTTGAGATGGCTTTTGTTTTGATACAGTTATGCTAGAACAGAGTTCTATATCTGCAGAGGAGTTGGGAACTCCTGGTTAAGAGTCTAGGGTTAGAATATTAAATGTTCACAGTTGGGTGATAACTAGAGTCAGTGACTCAGTTACCCTAACATGAGCTACAGTTACATCAAGAGTTGCCCTCAGACCATAGGTTTCGGATTAGTTGCAAAGTAAAGGTGACACCTATAGAGTGAGACCATCTAGTCTTCAGTATGGAATTTTGGATGGTTTATGTAGTACGACAGATGTTTTGCTTAGAGCTTAGTGAGAATAGTATACCCGTTGTGTATCGGCAAGGTGTAAAGTACAACCCTACTACCTAGGGAAAGTCAAAACTATGAATTGATGATTCATAGAGCTATGATATGATAGGAGAGTCATTAATTTGACATGGTTTGGGCAAGATGGTAAATGTAGTACCTTTGTTGCAATAAGTTAGGGTATAGTCCTATCTTTTTAGAAGGGATCAAAGGTTATTATTAATAATGGTGACCAACAAAATAGTGCCCCAGATGGGACTGTAGAGTGTGGTAGAGAGTAGTTGGCTCGGGTATCCTGCAGATGATGCAAGTTCCATTATAGGAATCATATATAATTAGATCATGATGGATGTAAATCCTTTGAATTGAATGACGGGTTTGGGTGCCCGGAATCTTAAGTTTTGGCTAATGGAGTAAACATGGAAAATAATAATAATAATAACAAATAAATAAAATTACTGCAGAATCAGTTCTCGAGGTAGTAAGGGTATTATGTAAGCTAAAGGATAAGAATAGAAATCATACGATAAAAGTATGACTGCAATTTCCTGAGTTTCTTTCTAACTTCATATTGTTCAAAACAATAGTATAATCTAATTATAATAATTTTAAGAGTAATAAATTAGCGAAGATAAATCACAGAAGGCCAATGGATAGAGAAAGTACAAAATGAAAGTTGGGACAATTGATTGCAGATGCAATATAATCTAAATGCCAGTGGAAGTACTAGCTAGAGTGGTCAAATGACCAAATCGGAGTAGCACAGATATGTGATAACGTGGTAGAGACTCTGAAAGATATAGTTAGCAAGTACAACTATCATATTAGGAAGAATAATGGAACCAGGGATAGAATAGTCAAGTTCTATTTTGGGTAAGACAAAAGAAATAAATGAAAGGACGACCTGAAGGGCGCATAATAAAAGGAACAAAGTTAAGATATAGGGTAGGCTAAGTGTTATTCTTGGCAAGGTAAATGACAAGGACGGAGAACCCAAAATGGGACCACATTAGTGAGAATAGTGATGGAGATATGGAATCTAGTAATGTGATATTCATAGCATGATGTAGTTGAGGTAGTGCCAGGGGCTAAAATATAGAGCTTGGAGTTACATGATCGGATCATACTTTATCTATTCCCTATTCCTAAAGTGAAGTGGATAGCAAAGGGGCAAGATTCTTTTAACTTGTTAACAGTATCAAGAAGATTAGGCGAGGAATACAATAATAATGAGCAAAAGCTAGAAGGTGTGCGATGGTATTGCGGACTACCTAATTAGGTACAGAAAGAGAAGTTAGTAAGCAGTAAGTTGAATAAAAGTGAGTCTAAGGGATCAAATAGGTATGATGAGTGGAAAGAATTACAGATAATGACACATAGGCTTTAGGTTAGACTTTTGAGATAGTGAGAAGGTAGTTAGAGGTTCATTATGAATATCAGGTAAACATTTTTAGTGTGATCAACAGAATCACTTTGTAGTGAAGCAATAACGATAGGACAACAGTAGGGGTAGAACGAAAAGTGACAAGTCTGGGTGGTTATAAATCACTAAAAAGTTCAAGGATCAAATTAATGACCATAGATAAGGGTGGAATTAGTGTCAGAAGAATCTATTAGCGAGAGAAATCTTTCAGGAATCAACAAAAGTTAGGAGCACAATATAAATGATGATAGATATGAATCATAGGTCGAGTATAAGTAAAGTTAATAAATTATAAAATATTATGTCAGGAAGGACAATGGTACGGTAAAGAGTGCATGCAGATGATATCTTGTAGGTAGAGCACAATTGTGCTAGGAGATGATAAAATTTGAAGAGAAAGACCAAGAAATATAGGTTAAATGTTATTATATGGATAATCGGGCGTAGTTGAATATAAGAGGATATTTTTCTTTCTTTTCAAGTTTAGCTTATGCTATTAGTTCTAGAGAGTTATATAAGGAACAAAGACTGAGGCAAGGAGACCTAGTTATTTGAGATTTTGATAGGCACCAATTCATATACAATTTCCTGATATGAGAATGACAGTAAGTGCATACCTAGTGTTAAGTATGAAAGGACGATCAGAGTAATGACAGGAGTTAAATTGAGTTAGCTACTAAGGCTTGCAACTGTTTTAAACTATGAGCTAGATGAAGTACTATTTATGGATGAGTTTTAATAGATGAAGTTGTTGCTGATGGGCAATTTGAGGTTGAAGTTTAGAAAGCTATGGGTAGTATATGTGATTATATTAAGGAGAATGAACACGTGAAGTATCTTGTTTGAAATTAAGGCATGACACATATTTCCCACAACCGTGTTAGTTCAGATGGAACCTATAGTTTATGGGGCTCCTATCCATCCAGGATGAGCAATTTCCTACTAAGGCTGGTAAGGAATGATAATGTTCTGATAGTTAAGTTGGAAAAGGGGGATACAAAAAGAATTTTCTATGGTTAATTATAAGTGTTACAAAAAGTGAAGAATGTGCTGGTAGGAGTAAATCGTAAGGTTAGAATTCTCGAAGTAATAGAACTAGTAATCAAGATAAGACTAAGAAATAAAATGAAAGTTAAAGTTGATGATGGGATGGACATCCTTGAAGGAAAAAGGTGTAAGGGTGAAATAGGATTAAGATTAAGGAATAAGTGTAGCAGGTTGAAAAGATATCAACAATAGCAGAAATAGGAAAAGGAAGTGGATAAGATCCAAAGGATAGGAAGAAAGCTCGGTAGAGCTAGTTATAATGATGAGGATAAGGAGGAATAGGTATGCTAGGAAAACACTAAGAGATGTTTAAAACAAGTTATTATGAGATGATAGATTAAAAGAGTAGTAGAGCCTCGATCTGAGTGCCAATGTGTCAGAAGTAGGCCACATACTAAGAAGCTATAGGAAGAAGTCTAGATATTTCCATTCCAGAGAAGGAGTGAGAATTGATAAAGTCACATGGATTGAGTTGTCAGGGAATATAAACACTTTTGTTACCTAGAAGGAGAGACCCAGTTTACTTTCCAATGTTGATAAATAATACACTTGGCCCTTGGAGGAGACTCTACCTAACTAGTTACATAAAATGGGCAAAGGTTAGTTTAAGTACCTTAGTAATGACACAAAAGAGATTAAAAATTTGAAGTATCATGGGAGTGAGAAGATTTATAGGTATTGACCACTGAGGTCATAAGAAGAGGGAAGATCTCGAACAAGATGCCTAGATTAGGTGCTACAGGAAAGCTACTCATAAGATACCATGGAATAAGGAAAATAAGTTATGTCATTGGGGAAACAGAGATTATTGAAACAAAGGAATGAGGACTGAAGTCGCCAAGAGACTTGTTGGGGCGTAATAAAAGTGAGGTAAGCACCAAAGTTGATTGAAGTTATGAGACATCGAGTCAAGAACAGTGAGGTATAGCGAATACTTGAAATGTCAGAAAAATGGTCAATGAATAGTTACAAGATAAAAGCCCTCTAGAAAGAGATGATGACAAATAGGACACTATAGTAGAATCAGAGAGCGGTAGAATGTCATATAAAATATACGAAGAGTTTGAAGAATAAATGTTTTACCAATCTCTACATAGCTGGAGGAGTAATGATTGCACTTATTCTAATAATCTTCTTTTCCTTATTTCTTGTTTATTCAAAAATTCGAGAACGAATTTTTCTCAAGGGGGGAAGAATGTAACAACCAGAAAAAAAAAGGGGACTTTGGCGTGTGACAGTGGATTTCCCACTATCACTGCCAGCTTTTTATAAAAAAAAAAAAAAAAAAAAAGTTCAAAATCAGGAGGAGGACCTCCCACCCCCCCCCCCCCCCAATTTTCTCTTCTCTCCTCTCCTCCCCTCTCTTCTTCTTCTTTCCTTATCCGGTGACCGGCTGGCGACCTCCCAAGCGGCTCCCCACCCGGCCGCTCGACCCTCCGGCAACGACCAGACACCAGAAACGGCGGCAAGAGAGGGAGAAGAGAGAGAAAACGTGTGCACAGTGGATAGCGGCTTTCCTGCGCGATTCCGGCTTCATCCGACGTCCGATCGAGGCGATTCAAGTGGCGTTGGAAAGCTTGTTCCAAGAGCTTTCTTTTGATACCAATTTTGCAGCAAATGGAGGTCGGATGAGTGAGATATGGAGGAGAGAAGTTTCGGGTTTTTCAAGTTTTTTTGTCAGATCTAGGACAATCCGACTGTTGGATCGACGATCCGAGACCACCTATGGACTGAGGAAGAGGAGAAGAATATGGTGGTATGATCAGATCTGGCAAATGTCGCCGGCGACCGTCGACCGGCCACCGTGCGCGGTGGTTCCGGCGGTGGCTCCGGTGGGCTATGGGGATTATTCAACTTCCAGAGGCTTCCTCATAAATTTTTTGAATTTTTGAGACACAGATAAACTTCAGGTAAGACAATTTTTATTATTTCTCTGTCTGTGGAGCATAAATACAGTGTTTCTTAAACAGGAAAAATTGAAGAAAAATTCTAAGAAAAATATATGATGAAAGTAAAATTATTTGGAGATATTCTACGGTATTTGTTGAATTTTTGAGTGATTGTAGAATATTTTTGAAAAATATAGATGGATTTTAGTTAGATTTTTAGCATATGGGCATATAAGATTATTTGAAATTAAGATATTTAAATTTTATATAATTGGTTGAAGATTGAGGATGGAGGTTTAAATATGTGAATATTGAATTGGGTTGAATTAAGAATATGTTAGCTGTTGGAAACTTATGGAATCGAGTAAAATTTTTGAATAAAATATTCATGGGTGATTAAAAAAATTACAATTAATCTTGCAATAGCCTTATAATATTATTAAGGACCACGGGACAAAATTTTAGAATTTTTAGAGCATGTTTGAGTGAATTTTTACAAAATATCAATTATAGGGACTAAAACGTAATTTTTAAGGTTTTGAGTATTGCTTGGTTTGGAGGGCCCAGGAGGGGCCATATAATGATGATGAGATATGAGTTGAATTTAGAAGTGTTATTTGAGTGTTTTTGCAGGTTGGGTGGTCCCAGGTATAGGGGAAACTCTGCCGGATTTCTGGCATAAATTAGGCTGTCTATTGCCTCTTTAGAGTTTTATTCTAACTTAGTACTAATAAATTTATAATTTAATTATTAGGTGATCGAGATCAGCTATTTTTCTGCATCCAGCAGTCACAATAGTCATCGGTATACTGTGAGTAAAATATTAATTTTAATTGTAATTTCGATATTATTATATGTTCAAGCATGCCCATGCATCACTTATAAATATGTATTTATTTAGTTAAACACTAGGCACGTTTTATGTTGCATTCATAATTGTTAAAGTGCCATGGATGTTGTTGTGGTAATTTGGAGCAGTATGCGTGAGTTGGCGTGCGTGTGGTATAGTGTTGGCTATGGGCAGGACGGGTAGACACGGCTTGAGATCTTCGCTGGGACCCGGTCCTTCGGGGTAGACACGGCTTGAGTTCTTCGCTGGGACCCCGATTTGGTTTATTAAGCGAAAGTCCGGTTTGAGTTCTTCGCTGGCACAGGTTGAATTTAAGAGATCTGTATAGGGGATCAGCTCCCATATATTATGATTGATATTACTGGGTGTGTAAGTGCTCCAAATTACCTTTTTGATGTTATGATGTGAAATTATTGCTGGTGTTGCATTTCACTTTACAGGGTGCATTAGTTTTAGATAGTTATAGAGATTATGGTTAAAATTGATATTTTACTCTCTGAGTCGAACGCTCACTCCTGTTCACCATATTTTTCCAGGCTACAGGAGGAGAAATTTTTCAGAATAACATGTCCCTTTCCTCTCAGGTTATGAAAAGATTACTTAATTGTATTATTATTCTCAAAATTTGTAATTTAGGACTCCACATGTACTAGTAGTAGTATTAATCATATCAGGGACTGCGTGAATTTAAGTTTTTATATTAATAAATGAAAAAAAAAATTATGAGTTTTAAATAGTTTTTAAATGATGTAACAGGGTTGAGCTGGGCTCCCCTAATTTCAGTTTCTGATAATTACTGGATTAAGTTGGCCCGAAATGAAATTATAACAGTTTGATTTAAATTATTTTATATGCATATTGAGCCTAAATTATGGGCCTGGTTCTGGATTTGAGAACAGTAAGGCTTACTACGGCCCTCGGGGGCTTTATGCCGGCCCAGGTCCTAGTGTCGGTCCGGCCCATAAGTTGGGTCGTGACAAAAAACCGAATCGATCCAAATTTATTCTTATCGAAATAACTGAATTTCATCAGTTCGATTCGATGATTCAGTTATAACCGAATAATGCATACCCCTACAAATAAGGCTTAAATATTGACTAGTGCAATGTTTCATCCATTTATATATATTCTCAACCTAACTCATATTAACAACTTGCTACTTGGTATCTTTTTCCTCGCTCTCTTTCTTTAATACGGCGGTTAAGCCCTCAACTTATATAACACATTATGAGAATAGACCATACCTAATAGCTTATTCAACTATGTTCTTCATTAGGGTTAAGTCAACCGAGTTGAAATTTTAAAGAATTCACATTTAAATTATTACATTTTTATTAGCTTGAATTCGACTTCATCTCAGATTTAAAGGCACTAAATTACGATATATATAATCATTAATTATTATCTAAAACTAATTTTTTTTGAAACTTATCTAAAATAAATTTAATGACAAGTCTCAATTAGATCTTAATAATTATATTAATACCTTTAATTACATTATAATGATCATAAATTATAGTTATCTTGTACAATTTAATTATGTTTTTAATTTTTATTTAATAAAGAGATTGAAAGAATAAGAATTCAAACCTGAATTTACTAAATAAATAATATATATACTTTCAGCCTTTAAATCAAGTTAAATTATGAATACTTTTAATTTTTATAATTATATTATTTATAATTTAAGTATTTCATAATTGTGTTTTGTCACATATATAATCATTAAAAACAAAATTAATATATTAATATAAAATGAATTGGTTTATAAGGTTATAAATAAGCCTATTGATGAATTTATAAATGAGACAATTAACGAGCTAAATGAAACAAATTGAGGGAAATTACAAATAAATAATTTTGAGAGGGTTTAGATTGACATTTTATAAAAAAAAGTTTTGAATTATAATATTTTAAATGTTAGCATCCTAACAGAAATCGTCTTCGAGTTTCTTAATATATATATATTGGTAAATTTATAGGTGTATTTTATGGTTATTTTGTTTTATTACAAAATAAATTTATTTTGTTATTAAAAATAAGATAATTTAATAAAATTTTATAATTCATCTCATGTTAATAGATATATTTTTTTTTATAAAATAATTAATTACGAAAAATTTATTAACTTAATGAAAAAATAATTATTAAAAAAATTATATGTAATGCAATTAATTATTTGGATTTAACATAATTTGCTATAATGGATAGATAATTAATCTGTTTTCATAATTTTTTTTAATAAAATTTGCTGCATATAATTTATTTATTAATTTTGTTTTTAAAAAAATATATATGTATTTTTTAAGAAATTTTACTTTTTCTGTTAAATTAATAATTTTTCATAATTAATAATTTCAGAAAAAAAAATCAGTTTATAAAAATCACAAAAGTTGAAATGTAAAATTTTATTAAATTGTATTATTCTCATATCAAAGTAAGTTTACTTTCTAATAAAATAAAATAATTATAAAATACACCATATGAGTAAAAATAGTACATTAAGATGAATGGAAATTACTTCTTTGCCCTTTATTTTGTCTAACAAAATTCAAGAACTCCATTGACTTCCATATTGAGGAAAGTCCCTTGATTAATAATTGGTATGTGTAGAGAACACACATATAAATAAGAGGAGCAAATTCATTCATTTTGCTTGCAAATTCACAATTTTCTGTTTCCTGCTAAGAGAATAACAATTACAAAATTTCTGAATGGTAAGAAAAATGGTGTATGAAATGCTGCAACTATGAATCTATCCATCCCAATTAATAAAAACGGTGTCTTATAATAGATGCAAGATCTCTATAACCATGAAATCAAATTCTAAAACAAGCAATATTTGAAAAAAATGATAGAACACTCAGCTAGATACACACCATCATATGTATAAAAAAGTGTTAAGTAATCCTAGCCCTTAAAGACCTCTTCAATCCTGCCAAGCATTATCCAGTTCTTGAAACAACAGCAAAAGCTAGGTGCTCCTCAGAAAGTTCCAAGATGGGGTCAGATGCTTGAACTATATCTCTTTCGTTAGTGAAGCACATTCACAAATTTTTATCTGCCATTTAGCCCAGCAAATTGGGCAAACATTGCAGTTCCTGAATGTTCATGATCAATGGCCCTGACTTCAGCTGGATTTCTATTATCATCAGGAACGGAAACGGGACGGTCATCGGAGGTAGGAGAAACAGGAGTTGGAGCAGCTACAGCAGGGGAGGCTGCTACGCCCGTGGATGATTTAGTTTCCTCCTCAGCTTTCCCTTGTGAGAAGGCTTCCTGAAGCTGTAAAGCATACTCCAAGTTCCAGAGAACATCCCCCATAGAAGGTCTGTCAACTCCATGTTCAGCTAGGCATTTCTCTGCAGCCTCAGCAAACTTCTTCATTGATTCTGGATTTATTGTGCCTACAAGAAGAGGGTCGATGATCTTTTCAAGCAATCCTTTTCTCTTCCATTGCATAGCCCACTCGGCCAAGTTAACTTGCTCTCTTGGGAGTTGTGGATTAATGGCAGGCCTTGCACATAACACCTCAAGTAGCACCACCCCAAATGAGTACACATCCGATTTATCTGTCAGTTGTTGTCTCCTGAAGTACTCAGGATCTAAGTATCCAAAACTTCCCTTCACTGCTGTACTTACATGACCCTGACCCATAGGTGCATCTTTAGATAGCCCAAAGTCTGCAACTTTAGCAACAAAAGCATCATCAAGCAAAATGTTTGTGGTCTTTACATCCCGATGAATAATTCCTTGCGCAGTCCCAGTATGTAGGTAATGAAGTCCACGAGCAGCACCAATAGAGATCTCTAGTCTCTGCTTCCATGACAATGGAGGTAAATTCTTTCCATATAGATGATCCCTGAAAGGCCCATTAGACATATACTCATAAACTAGAATCATTTCATCGTTCTCGTCGCAATACCCAATCAATGACACCAAATGCCTATGCCTGAGTTTTGATAGCATCTGAATTTCTGTTTGGAACTCTGTAATTCCTTGTTCAGATTGTGGGTTTCCTCTCTTGACAGCAACTTGTGTACCTTCATCGATCACACCAAGATAGACATTGCCAAAACCACCAACTCCAATGATTGCACTTTGATCAAAGTTCTTAGTGGCCTCTTGCAACTCTGAGAAGGAGAAATAACGTCCTAGGCCAAGAGTAGATGAATAGATGTTGGATTTATGAGATCCCATTGAGGTCTTGCTTGTCATGAAACTAGTGTCACCAGCATGGATAGGAAGCAACCAAGAAGAGAAGCTATTCCTCTTTTGCCAATCTTGAGGTCTCTTGTGCCACTTGATCACCATAGCACCAAGACCAACAAAGGCACCAAACATCATTGCAAATCCTACGGCTGCAACAGTGCTGCGGCTGGCTAAAGCCATCCTGCCATCAACCCCAAATTCTCCATCCAAACTATCAACTGAACTGCTCATTTTCATGATCTCCAATCCATTTAGAATAGCATTAATGGTACCTGTATTCTCACCCATAGGACCTACTTGAACATTTAATCCATTGGACATCAAAGTTGAATTCACCACAATGTCTTTGAAATATGGGGCTGCCAATTCTTGTGTGATGGATGACAAATCCAAACCAGAAATTGCCATTTTTCCATTAATGTACACATTGAAGTAAAGGTCATTAAGGGATTTGCTCACAATGTCACAGAAATGCAGCCGAACCAAGTAGTTAAATGTTGTGTCAACCTCAAATTTCCATGTTATATTGAAATTTGCCTGCGATGTTTCTGCATCAGCCATCTTTTGAGCAGATGCATAAACCGTTGCTGGTGCAATCAAAGGGGAGATACCCGCGCCATATTTGATGGAGGAAGTAGGGATTGATACGTTCTTAGCCAAGGCTGTGTCCTTAAGATATTTGTTGTCATTTTCCCAAGTCCTCCAAAGGGTATCATTTGCTGAGGTAATCAATGGTCCGCCAACATTAAGCCTGTACACAACTTGGTAGCCATAATTGGTCAAGCCTGAAAAGCTCGAAACAGGAGAAAGGCCAGTGCCTTCATCAGGGAGTAAAACATCAGGAGCAGAAACAACTTCAATGGCATTGATGAAAGCAGCAGAATTCTTCATAGGTTGGAAGTGAAGGGAAAACGTTGGGTCGGTCACATTAATAAGGTATTCCCTAAGGAAAGGTCTGGTTTCATTGTTAACATTGAAGTCATGAAGGAGAACATACTTATCGGTGGCAACTGAAAATGTAGCCGTTTGGAGATCAAAGCGAGTATTTTTGAGTGGAAAGAAATGGAGGCGAACCCAATGCCATCCTGGAGTCTTCATAGTAAAGGAATAAGTGGCTTCTTGAACAAAAATCCTAGCAGATAGATATATAGGGGAAGGAACATCTGCAGAAGGGTCAGTAACTAAGATATTCTCTTTAGTTTGCAAGAAACTTTGAGCTTCATGGTCAGTCTTGAAGACCCTTCCGTCAGGAATAGCTGACAGGCTCTTGGAGCCACAACTGATAAGGATCTGATCAGCTGGAGTGAAGGTGGTGGTGTCTGCTGAGACAACGATGAAAAAGGCATAGAGGAGAGCCAAGAGGATAGCCATCGAAGATGACAACAGGGAGGAAGATGGAAAAAGATTCCAAAAGTGTTTCTTTTCCATCTCCATCCCTCCTGAGCGAGGGTGGATGATGGTTTTAGAATTTAGAGCGACAAAGGGATTTTGAGAGAAAAGAGTTGCATTCCCTATAATGGGAATTGGGATTGAGTTTCTTGATTATAGGTGGAGGAAAGGAATTGACAGCTGAGATGACTTTGTTTTTCCTAACAAGAAGGCAACGTTTGAGGAAAGAGAATTCTTGGTCATAAAAAAAATTGACACATTTTTTTTCTAGTTTCTGTTAAGGGAATAATGGTCATAAAAGATTTACACTGTTTTGAAATGGTCAATCACCATTCCTACCTCTCTCTCTCCCAAAGGTAAATTTAATGCTGTTGGTTGGTTACATTTCTTGCATGTAGATAATAAAACCTTGTATTGTTATTGTACCTTTCTAATGGTTGCGAGGTTACAACATAGAATTGCTGCACAAATTGCATTTTTTTTTTCAAATTTTTAATTTTAACCCTTGTGGTCTTGGCTGCCATGTTGTTATTGTACTTGGGTTTATAAATCCTGCCCGAAAGAACACCTCAAATTCAGTTCTTTACCCTCTCTCTCTCTCTCTCTCTCTCTCTCTCTATATATATATATATATAACACACACTAATTTTATGTTGTATTCCAAATTTTTTTTATTTAAGAATATAAATAATAAAAAAATTTGCAAGAATTTATTTTTTAATATAATAAATTTCATTTATATTATATTATATTGTTTGAAAATTTTTATTTAAACATTGAATATACTACTAACTCTAAATAAATATTATGAAAAGTTTTATAGACATATTGTATAATATTTTAAAATAATGTTAACATTACATATTTTATAATTTTGAATAATATATATTTTGATGATAATAATAGTAGTATCCATAATGAAATAATAATATATCAATTAAAATCATTTATTATTTTAAAGTAGTAGTAGTATTTATAATAAAAAAGATTATATAAAAAATACTTAAAAAATATTACTAAAATAAATTAACGTAATGAAATCTTTTACGATCAGCAATGTTACCGATGCACAAATTTCAAATAACGTTCAGAGGTGCAATGCATGCTCTTGGTTTGGTTAACTAGCGATAGTGTGTGCTGCAAGCAAGTGCTCAAGTTTGTTTTGGTACATCTCTTGGGTCATCTATGAATCAAAGTGTTGATATTAAGGATTGCTGGGAAGAGCTTATTGGCCCGCTGCGGCATCATGAAGAAAGGAAGTCTCTTATTCAACTTGCAGTCTTTCTGTTATGGCAAAGTTGGAAGAGCCGAAATGCTCTTATATTCAAAAATCAGCAGATTGACGTATTAGAAACCATCTCGACAGCTCTTCGACATTGGGAGGATTTTGTTTCAGCCAATGAAGATTCAATCAGGCCTCAATCATTATGGAGGGTTCTAATTCCAATTTGCAGTTTTGGCAGCCAGGACCACCTGATTTTGTCAAATTTAATTTTGATGCTTCTGTTGATAGGTCCAAGAGTAAAGGTGCTTCAGCAGTGATAGGTCGGAATAGTATTGGACTTCCTTTGGTGTGGAGATGTAAGAAATTCAGGCATATTGTAGAACCTTTGGTAATTGAGGCGTTAGCCTGCGGAGAAGCTCTGTTGTTGGCTATCGATAAAGGTTTTCAGTCCGTTATTATAGAAGGGGATTGTTTAGTGGTTATTCAAAGCCTTCATGGCCAGGCTATACCACTGGAAATTCAAGGCATTATTGGTGACATTTCTGAGTTAGCCTCACGAATTCCAACCATATCCTTTGTTCATGTCAAGGGATCAGGGAATAAAGCTGCGCACTCACTGGCTTCTAAAACCCTTAAAAATCCCAATTTTATATATAAACAAGTGGCTCAATTTAGCTTTATATTAGGCTCATTGCCTTCTTCATTCTTCAATGAATTTCACATCTTTGAAAAAAAAAAAAATTCATATTCAGTAAGAGGAATCTGAACTTCTTCTGACACCAACAAAAGGAGAAATCAAATTAAATTATTAGCCATTAATTGATATTTTATCTAATATTATAGTACTTTAAAATTTAATTGGGTCAATATTGTAATCTTTAACGCATAGAATTTAAAGTATTTTTAGTATTTTATGTACTCTAAAATAATATTTGTCTAATTATTATTAATAAAATTGTCAAAAGTTTACTAGAACTCATTCTCATATATCTAAAATGTGACAATAAAATCAATTAAACAAAAATATCAATTAACTTGGGCAGGATAGTTAAAATTAAACTTTAGTTAATCATATCAAAATATAAATATAATTTAATTTTTTAAAATATATATATATTTTTTGGCAATGTGTAGTGCATGCTACTGTACCCGTTATACAGATTCATAATTTAATTTTTTTTATGTATTTTATTTATTATTTTATTAATATATAATATAAATTTAATTATAAACTTAAATGTAATATAATAAAAAAAATATAATAACAAGTTTTAAAAATATAAATAGGTTAAGATGTTTGAAAATTAAAATAAATTAATAATAAATGTACGTTAGCTTATTGAATTAAATTCGTTTAAATTTTGTTATTTTATTTTTTTTTAGAAGATAAGTTTAATTTGCCTATATTTTTTTATAATCTAAAATAATATTAATTTACATAATGAAGTTTCATAGTTAGATTAATGTGCAAAAAAATTATGTATAAAATTTTAAAAAAAATAATTTTCAAAATATATTTTATAATTTAGTGCATCATCATTATAAAATTTTCATTTTCTTTACATTAATATCTTGAAATTTTATATTATCATATTGTTTAATGCAAATAATTTTGAAACCTATTTAATATATTATTTTAGTATATTTAATAAGTATTTTTTTAAATTATAGATTATATTATATATAATATGATATAGATTAAAATATAAATATAAATTTAATCATACATTTTTAATTATCTCATAATAATTATATAATTAATACTTTCAAGTAGTAAAAGTTTTTTTTTTTTTTACTTTTTTATCTTCCTCTCATTTTTATTATTTTAAAAATTTAAAACAAGAAAACTTAAAATTAATTTTGAGAGAAGTTTGACTTCTCACATAAATATATGCAAAAATATAATTAGGTTTCTTATAACTTTATGGTCAAAATCAATAACATAGCTAAGATTTACTAATAAATTAAAAAATAAAAAAGATATTCATGCATAAGTATATTAACAAATCATAATTATTCTATTTTTAAATTAAGTAGACCAAATAAAATTAAAATATCATATCATCAAATGTAAAAATGATATTAATCATCCCAAATATTATTGGATGCATCAATATTAAACATGAAAGAAATAGAAAAATCAATCTATCTTAGCCTAATAAATATCATTGAATTTGCAATGATATTATTTGATATTTGCAATAATAAAAAAATTTTAATGATCATATTCACATGTAACTATCCTCATAAGAATGATATTTGTAATATACAAAAACTTAAAAAATTTAAAGACTTACAAATAGGTTTTACTCATTGGAGAAAAAAGAACACACACAAAAATATAGTGAAAAAAGGAAAAAAAAAATCACATTATATGTCAAAGTTTATTAGACTTGAATTCTAATTTATGAAAATAGAGTGTTTAAATATAAAAGTTTATCCATTACTAATATTTAAAAAAAATAGCTACAAATTTATAATAAATAAAATATTTGCCATTAAATAGATTAGAATTTCACATTTATTAATATAAATAAAAATTTTATTTATTTAAATAGTCAATTTTAATAATAATTTTATAATTATATTAATTAAATAGTTATTTTTTAATAGTAATTTTATAATTTAATATTATAAGTTTATAAATATTTAAATTAATTAAAAAATTAATGAAAGTGAAATTCAGTATTTGAAGTTGTTGATTAATTTTACTAGAATAAACTAAATAATTTTTAATGAATTAATAATTATAAGAATATATAATTATAATATGATTTTTTATATAAGTAGAATTACTATTAAAATAATTTAAAATTTTATATTTATATTAATTATAATAATATTAGCAATTAAATTATTTATAGATTTAGCGATAGATAAGTTGTCATTAAAAATTATTATCGGTAAATTTATATAAAATAACTTCTTATTATTAAAAATATTAGCAACGAATTTATATAAAATAACTTTTCATTACTAAAAGTATTAGCGATGAATATGTCGTCACTAAAATATTATTGATGAATTTATATACAATAGCTTATTTAAAGTTTTTTTTTGTATATTAAAAATAATAATTTTTCTTTTTATTGATTGTGTGGATTATATTAATTGGAATGATTTTTTTATAATACAATACTTTATAATAATATATTTATTTATTACTTTCATGACTCATATTAATTAGAATAATTTATTTTTTGCATCAATTAATATATGAAATTAATGGATTATAATTTCTTAGATTTTTAACAAATGTTGATAATAAAATACAAGATAAACATATGTTGTATTTAATTTAATAGTTATATTACTTAAGTAATGGAATTAATTGAGAAGCAAACTTTTAATTTAGTCTCTATAATCCATTAGGATTCATCCGTATAGTTAATAAACTAATTTTGAAAAAACAACTTGAGTTTATTTTAAATTGAATAGGCTTATTATAATTCTATTTAAGTAGAAACTTTTAAATTATTTTTATATTACTTGTTGAAAGAGTTATAATGGAAAAAAAATTCTTTTTTTTTTCTTTTTATGAGATTAAAATTTTAATAATATTATAAATAATAAAAATTAGAAATATTTTTGTCAGTTTAAAAGTTTGTCTCTTTATTCGTACTTTTATATAGATTATAGATAAATAAATAGATAGTCTATAAATTATAGATAAATTAATAATATTTTTTATTTTTAATTTATTAATTTCTTATTTTAATTATTTTTTTTTATGAAATTTTATATTTAATTGAAATTAAGTATAAGTAGGACTAAGAATTTTAAATCTATATGAATAATAAAATTAGGAATTTTAAATTTACATATTAAATAATAAAAATATAATTATAATTAATTTTAAGAATGGAGGGTAATTTAGACAAAGTTAATGTTTCCCTCCCCTTCAAACATTTATATATAATATAGATTTAAAAATAATTATCGACATACTTTATTAAATTATTGACACCAACAAATTTTTGTTAAAATATGCCAAGAATATGACCATTTTTAAATTGAGTTAGTAAAAGTTGTATTTAAATACTCTAACAAATTAATTAGATATATTAATAAGCTTCAAATTATTAAAATATAGGATTTTTAAATTTTTTATTTAATTAGATTAATAAAAAAAATCCTTTAAAAATTTTTGTTAAGTTGTTTTGGACTAAATATAAGAGATAAGAACATGCTTTATATTAATACAAATTTTTATTAACCCATATATTACTAACCAATTGGTAATTAAGATTATATTTTTATAACCCATTATTAGTGGCCCAATTATTTTTGGCAAATTAAAATATTTTTATTGCAAAAAAATTAAATTAATTTACAGTTGTGATTAATAACATTTGTTACTCATCTCATTAATTTTGATCAAATTAAACTAATTTATTGAGTTTTATTAATTTTAATCTAAGTATATATTCCTTAGCCACTAATTACATAGAAATGGGTAAATTTAAAAGTTAGTTTAAAAAAATCTAAAAAAATTAAGAAAAAATTATTGTGTTGTATTCATTAATGGCCCATAAAATACTGTGTTAAAATATGTGGCCATATTCTTAATGGTATTTAAGATTGACCAACACACATTTCAAATTAGATTAAGATAATTAATTGATGTTCAACGTTAAAAATATGGCCTCATATTTTAACGCATTTTAATGTATTAAATAAAATTCTTTGACGTGGGTAAATCAATTATTAGGAAAATTAGGTGTTTTTATTTTCCATTTTAAATATATATTGTGATAAATTATAAAAAATCGACTTAGATAGTCACGATATCACAAGTTTCTAAAAAAATATTATTTTGTATCACCATATAAAAGTATTGGTCCATTTTTGTTTAATGGGCAATTATAAGCTTAATTACTAGAATATACAATAATTTTTCAATCAGTTAAAATTGATAAATATTTACTTAAATATATGGTGTTACAAAAAATTATTTCATTATTAAAAAATTACTTAATAAATTATGTTGGTCAGAACTAAAATTTAGTAGTTAGTTAATATAAAATAATTTAACATTCTTAACTATTAAATATAAAATAATTAATTTTTTTAAATACACGTTTATGGATAAATTAAATGATCATTAATGACTAAAAATTAATTGACAAAACATAGGTTAAATATTAAATTAACCTAAAATTTTTAAGTATTATTTTTAAAAATATGTAAAAAAAAAAAATTAAATGTAATTATTATGTTGGTGTCATAAATTATTAGAATATTAATCCACATTAGACAGCTTAAAATAAAATTTATAAAAAAAACCTTTTTATGTTTATTAAAATCTTTTGATAGTACACATTTTAAATTGGGTTGCAGACTCACATTCGAAGTTAAAAATCCCTTATATACATTAATGAATTTAACTTCATGTAACGGATTTTTAATTATATGAGTTATAATTAACGGATTTTTAATTATTTACGATGTATCATCATTAAAAATCCGTTATATGAGTTATATTCACTAAATTTGTATCCGTTATATTCATCCGTTAAATAATTAATGATGATACAGTTTAAAATAAACAAAATAAATATTCAAAATATGAGAATTAATGAATTTAATTCATGAGGTATATTCTAAATTCACAATCTTGATAAAATTCTTTAAATTTCATTATTAAAATTTAAATATGGGGCTATATGAGGTGTTTTTTCAAAAATAAAAATTGAATTTACTGTTCAATATTCTAAATAATTATCTGCATACTGGCATTGTTCTTCAGCGAATATTAGGCAGCTCATTGTAAACTAAGTTTTCTTACTACTTCATATTCTAATCTTAAAACATATTTTAATTCTCAATTAATTAACAGATAGTTGTTTAATTTAAAAAAAAAATTAAAAATTTAAATTATAAGTTAAATATATAAATTACGTAAATCAAAATATTATTGATTATTACTCTTTAATTAATAATGATTGTAATATTTAGAATACGTCTAATATTAATTTTAAAAAACAGTCCGTCAATAAAAATATCACAATTGAGTTTATAAAAAAACTAATATAATATATTCGATATGACAGTTAAAAAATATAATAAAATTTTAAGTGATAATTATTTAAATTATTATTAAATTGTTGTAAAAAAATAAATCACCATTGGGGTATATTATAATATATCAAAAGAATAAAATTTAGGCTAACTTATCCATTCTAGACCACACTTAAAAATTAACTATTGACCAATTAAGTAGTCAAAATATACTGTTAGACCAATAAAAAAATATTTAATGGGTAATTGGACCATATTTTAGATAGTTAACATTATTTTAAATTTAAATTGTTTTATGTAAGTTTTTCAATATTAAAAAATGTTAAACTATTTTTGGACTCATTAAATACACATTAATCTTAAATGTAAACCCAATAATATCATAATTAAATATTTTGTTAAGGTGAGATAGTTATTATTCATAAATATTTAACTAAAGTAAAACCCCATTGGGTATAAAATAGGGTTGGTCCAATAATGACCAACTTTACATTGGACCATTGATATTTGTACAAAATTAATGTTTTTTTTTTTAATATATCCATCACTAATGGGTCATAAATTATGTAAATTTTTAGCTAAACAAAATCATAATTTTAAAATTTTTTGGCATGATAATAAAAATTAAGATATTTTAAAATTTAACTTTAAAAATTATTAGGTTAATTTAATAAAACTTAGTACTTGTTTTAGCAATGTATAATCTAAATGTTATTTCTTTTTAAAATCAATTTCACTTAGGTCTTAAAAATTTAAAAGAAAATTTTAAAAATATGAACCATTAATTTTTAAATTTTATTAATTCAATTAAATAAATACAAAAAATTACATAATTAATTTTATGAGTTATAGGTGGATTATATTTAACTAACTTAAACACTTACGTATATTTGTTTTATCAAATTAAAAAAGTGACCAATACCATGGGCCAATATGGGGTAATATTATTGATATCATATTATTAACATTTTTCCCTAAAACAATAAATTAATTATATGTCTAAGTAAAAAACAATACCTAATTTGAATATTCTAATTTTTTATTAGATACTTACAAATAAATGTACCATATTAAAATATAGCATTACCTAAGTGTTATAATTTGCTATTTGCCCCATTAATTTTAAGTGTTTTATTGACTAATTGATACCATTAAAGATTTTGAAATGAGAGTTGAGCAAAACGTGGGTGTTATCTAGTTTAATGGGCTGGCTGTGAATATTAAAAATATTATTATTATTTTTTAAAAGTATTTTATTAACTGTATTAGGATAATTCTATTTGAATATATATATATATATATATATATATATATATATATATATTTTAAATTGTCAGTTTTAATTGTGCCACTAAATTAATCTACAAATTTCAATAAAAAAAATACTTCATAGAATAATGTCAGTGGTGATAATAATTTTTAAGAGAATGTGTTCGCCTAGTTATTTTAATGGGGTAAACTTAAATACACATTTTCAATGATAATTATTTATATTATAAAAAATTACTTTTAAAATAAATAGCATCTAGAGTTATATTGTATTTAAAAAAATCAATTTTGTGAGACACTTTAAATCAACCCAATTAAAAGTTTATATATATATATATATATATATATATATATATATATATATATATATATATATATATATATATAAAGAGGGAGGAACATTGAGATTTCTCAAAATATCTATCATTATTTTTATTATTATAATTATATTTGTAATAACCTGAATTTTTAAAATATAAATTTCATATTTCTGCATAGTATTTTAATATTATTTTAATCCAACTAATTAATAATCCTTGTAAAAACTTTCATTTATGCATTTTTAATGTTATTTCTAAACATATTTTATAAATTATTTAATAGTCCAATTTTAATTGAAATGATTAGTTTTATAAATCAATATAAAATCAATTATCAGAATATATTATTTCATTATTTTCAATCTTAGTTCTAAGATTTGATTAAATTGTTAGTAATTTGATTATTATTATTATTATTATTATTGTTGTTGTTGCTATTGTTAGTTGTTGTACTTTACTTGAAAATTTAATTTTAATTAATTAATACAATGTTGATAAAAAAAAAATATATATATATATATATATTAGAACTAAGCAACCCAAGCAACCCATCGCCGCCCCTTTAGCTCTCTCTCTCCTAGACTCCTTCTTCCTCCCTTTCTTTTCCTTTATTTTTCAGCTGCCACCCAAGCAACCCATCGCCGCCCAAGTGTCCAACCGCCTCCCCCAGTAGCCCTAGCACCGATCAGCCATCCTCCAGTTGCTATGGACGCTGGTAAAGACTCCCATAGTCGTGGGAATGAAGAGAGGGAGGGATGGATGTGAGCGTGAAGCAGCAACTTCCAAGCCTCATTCCGATGTCGTCCAGTGGTTTTTTCCTACAAGGTAGGGCCCGTTCAACTCCTGGTACAACAAGCTTCAAGACCTGACTAGCCTCGCCTCCAACGATGGCCAGAGAGAGAAGATTCTGTGAGAGAAAGATAAGAGAGAAACATATGAGTTTCACCACTTTCCGGTTAGATTTTCAGCGATCCAACTATTAGAACTCAGGGCTATAAAACTTTCGAGATGGGACCGATCCCGCTTCAATCGGACACTGTTTAAAAAAGACGATCATCGGACAGTCTAAATAGCTTAGTGAGATTTTTTACTTTATGATGTTTGAAAATTAAATATATTTATACGATAATTATTAACAATTTTTGTGCTTCATTTAAGTGTGATCAAATAGATGATAGCTCATGGGAACCCGGGACAGAGTGTTCAACCAGATTCGGCTATTCAGCTGTATGTCCTGAAATATAGTCAATATTACAGTCGATCGCAGCATTTTCAGACATTCTGAACACAATTTAGGTAACAGAATTTGCAAAGGTAATCCCTAACTTAAGTTGTGTAGTTTGTGCCTTAATTAAGTTAGCTAAATAAATCTGTAAAATATTTCTGACTTAGTAAAATTAAGTAAAATAATTTTAATTAATACAAGGACGATGTAAGGGACCTTCAGGAATATTTTTATAATTTTTAAAGTGCTGAAAATAATTATTGAGACTGTAGAATAGTTAGGGACTCGAGCTGGAATTTGGAGGATTGGACCTAGATTAGGATCTTATAGGCCCTGGATAGGCATTATAATTATTGTTGTAGGCTTGAGGCCTTGTGTTGTTGATTGAATTTTCTTACAGAGAGTTAGGTCCAGTTATAGGAAAAACTCTGCTGAAATTTCGGCAAGATATTAGGATTTATTTCGATTCTATGATTTGAATTAATTATTTAATTTTGTCAGTCTTTTAATAGAGGTTAGTGTATATATTTAGGTGATCGGTATCGGCCGTCTTCTCCTTCCAGCTAGACCAGCTGTAGTCCAGCATACCAGTCTGTGAGTTGGATGTTGATTATTTTTGCAATTTAATATTAATTTTATATTTGGCATGCTCATACATTTTATAAATATTTAATTATTCATATTTATAGTTAATATATTAGAGGCATTTTAGTTGTTGCATATTTAATTATTGCTATTTATTTGTGATTGTCGCCCTGAGGATAATTTGGAGCTATGTGCGTGCGTCGGCGTGCGTGTGATGTGATATTAGATATAGGTAGAAAGGGTAGAATGGCTAGAGCTAGACTCGCTGAGACCCGATCCTTTTGTGGATAAGTCGGGGTGAGTACGACTTTGAGTTGATCTCGCTGACCCCCGCATTTGTATTATTAAGAGAAAGTCTGATTGGAGTTGATCTCGTTGACAAGTATTGAATTAAGAGAGCTGTATAGGGAATCAACTCCCATATATATATATACATATATATATATTGATGTGATACACTGGGTGTATAAGTAGCTCTAAATTAACTTCTCGTGCAAAAATTAAGTGAATTACTTATTTTACGTGTTGGACGTATATTTCAAGGTAGGATTGCACTAGTCTTAGATAATTATAGGAATTGCATTTATAATTAATATATAAACTCTCTAAATCGAACCCTCATTTTTGTTTCAATATTTTTCCCAGGTTGCAGGAGGAGCGTGTTTATTTCTTCGAGTCTAACATGCATTTTTCCTGCGCAAGTTATGTTTCTTAGTTTAATAATTTCTTGTGTCTATTTATTTATTTATTTAATTATCTGTTTGATAACTAGAACTCTGCTGTGACATTGGATTATGTATTTTTAATATTAATAAATGATTTTTTTTATATTTAAATAGTTTGTAAATGATGATATCAGGGTTGAGCTGGGCTCTCATAGCTTTAGTTTCTGATAGTTATCGGGTTAAGTTGGCCCGAATAAAATTATAATATTTAATTTTATTTTATTTGTATGTTTGGCCTTGATTTTGGTCCTAATTATGAATTTGGGTAGTAAGTCTCGAGGACTTTATGCCGGCCAAGATCCTATTGCCGGTAGGGTCCGTGGGATTGGCTCGTGACAATATTATTTTTTATTATTTAATTAATTTTAAAATTTATATAAATATAAAATTCTTAATTTTATTTACATTTAAATTCTACTTAATTAAATTTTTTTATAATTCAAAATATTTATTTATAATTATAAAATTAAATATTCTATATAATATATAAAAGTGAGAAAGTTGAGATTTCAAAAAATGCCTTTTATTTTTTTATTATTTACAAAAATCTATAAATAAGAGATTAAAAATCTGTTATGACTCATTAAAAAAAGTAATTCACACAAATAAAATATCTTTCTATTTTTTTTAAATAATATAAATCATAAAAATATTTTTATAAAATTTTATTTTAAATCATATTATATTAATGAAATAAATTATTTTAATTTCATCCTTAGATAAATGTGAACTTATCTATTTCTTTTAACATGTGTTACACGTTTATTTATACTCACAATATATATATATATATATATATATATATATATATATATATATATATATATATATATATATATATATATATATATATATAATTTATCTTTTTTATACGTAATTTTTTATTAGTTTTTGTGTACAATATATTGATTTTCAATAATACATTTTTAATATATTATTATTCGGAATTTTTTATTTAAGAATATAAATAATAATAAATTTGTAAAAATTTCTTTTTTAATATAATAAAGTTCATTATATTATATTAAAATGTTTAAAATTTTTTATTTAAACATTTAATGCACTAAATATTATAAAAATATTTATAAATATTATTCTATAATATTTTAAAATAATGTTAATAATACATAATTTTTTAGTTTTGAACAATATATATTTTGATGATAATAATAGTAGTATCTATAATGAAATAATAATATATCAATTAAAATTATTTATTTTCTAAAGTAGTAGTTAATCTATATGAAAAATCCTTAGTAAATATTACTAAAATAAATTAACATAATAAATCTTTTACTACTTTTTAAAAAATAGTATTCATATGAAAAAAAAATAATAAATATATAAAAAATATTTATACTTAATTATCTTTATAATATTTGCATTTTAGTTTCCATTGAAATAATTTTAATATATTATTGCTAAGTTTAATTATTATTATAATAATAACATCAAAATTTTAATTTATGTTAACCATAATTGAAATTTTTAAGGGTTTAGTGACGAATATTTTATTGTTAACATTATTTGTGATGATACTTTTTGACTTTTATAAAATATTAGTAATGATCTTTATGTCACTAAAAAATAATACTACATTAATAAATTTCACTGATAAGGTGTTAGCGACAAAATTTATGTCGCTAAAGGTATTACCAATGTAGTAATAAAGAAATAAATTCTTTATGGCGAATATATGTTATAGACAGTAAATTATTTACAACTATATTTTTAATATTTTTATAAATAATAAAAAAATAATTGCTTTTTTAAGACATCTCAACCATTTCACAGAATTTTTAATTTTATAATTATAAATAAATATTTTAAATTATAAAAAAAATTAAGTAAAATTTTAATATAAATAGATTAAAAATTTTAAATTTATATAAACTTTAAAATTAATTAATTAATTATATATATATATATATATATATATATATATATATATATATGTTCATAAATATAAATATCATATTCTTGTATCAGATGCATTCAATTTCTGACCGTAATTACATTAGCAATATTTTTGAAGAAATCAAAATTTAATTATACAACAGCTTGAATGCAAAATTCAGCAAATGACCAGTGTCATCAAATCCACAAGTGATGGCGTTAACTAAAAGAAACAAAGCAAAATAATCACTTTCTGTAAGCCAAGGCATCACAAAGACTCTGGACTCATAGAGGGTCTAATTCTTGAGGGCATCTGCATTTTATCACCTCCAAATCTATAATTTAAGCCATTCTTAGGTGTGATGGACATTTTATTCATTGCATGGTCAAATTCATCAAGATCAAGATGCTGCTCATCAGGACTCCTTGCCATTCCTTCTTCCATAAAATTGTCCTCATTCATAGTGACAAAATCCTCATTAATGTCTTCATCACTGCTATCTTCATCATCACTGCCATAACTAGTTCTGACATGCTTCCAGTACACGAAGTTCGGTCGAATGAAGTTCCTAACAAAATTTATAGGGCGAGGGAAAGTGGATCATAAGCAAAATCAATGGCATCATCATCAGCTCATGATCTATTTAACAACACATTATCAGAGTGCAAACAATTTCAATTCCATATAGCTTTGCCTAGCACAAATGTAACTTATTTCTTTGTCATACACATTTATGCGACTCTACAACCAGTCGTTCTCTCATCAATTCAAGTATAAGCGTGACAGAATTTAATTTTGACTTGGCAATAATAGGCACATGAGCATGCATTCAGGCACTCACATCTGTAAAGTTGATGACAAAGCTAATAATACAAACCTGTCACTTTTTTTCAATAAACATGGGTCGAATGGGAAGAACATATCCAGTCTCTCCAGCCCACCAAAATCCCTGGAAAAATCTGATTCCAGCAAATCTTCAAACATGAATGTTTCAGATGGGGTGAACAAACGAGCAGCTTTTGCCTGTTTAAGAAACTCTTCTACAATAGATGGCAGGCACACCTGTTCATATAAGAAAATCCAAAGAACATGAACGCTATAATTTATACATGTGGCATGCAAAAGATTAAATAAGAAAAACAACAAAGAAAATTACTAACAAGAAAAGAAAAAATAAAAAGTTAAATTTGTCTTAGACAAGCCTTTTTTTTCCCTCTTCACTTTCAATTTTTTCCTTCTATTCTTTATTTCTCAAATTAGATCACAAACATTTCCCACCTTCAAGGGGCCCAATTTATGCTTCAAGATTCGCTCTATAGGCATGAGAAGAAGCTGTGATTTGAGCCATGGGACATCCACTATTGACCTCATACAAAAGCAGAGCACATACATGATGGCCTGGGAAACAGAATTAACCATCAAGAAATCAGAATTGCAACTAAGCCAAACTTTTAAAGAGCATAATTACATGAGAAATTAAGAAGATCCAACTAGCGTAAACATTGTGCAGTAGAATGGACATAATGCATTCAGTAGCAGTGGCATAACTTGTCAGCCAACACCATTAATAAGCATGAGTTACAAGTGTAGGAACAAAGGGCATATGGTTAGAAAAAAACGCAGCACTAACACATGTACAAGGACATATCATTTCTCAGTCAATCTTCCGCAGGCATGGTTTGTTAGCAGTTCAATACAAGACAATTACATCATACATGATGCTTACAGTAATTTCCAAGTAAATCAAACACTTGAATACCTGACATCCAGAATAGAAAACTCTATGCGCTTTTGGGTTTACATCACCATCCTGGGTTTTACAATACTCCAAACACCAATCCACCAACCTGAAATACCATTAAAACAATATCCTCCACATTAATATGATGCTCATCAATTTTCTCTCCTCCAATATCGAGTTTTTGCAACAGTGCCTAGACCAGGTTCTAAATTGCTAATATTGATAAAATCACAGAATATCAAAATGCTTCAAAACCTTTTCAACATGCTAGCAACAAAAGCAGTGGACAGAAACTTCGCACGAGCCAAATAACTAGCAAGATAAGCCACAGCACTCATCCTGCAAAAGGAACGCATAAATAAATAAATCTAAACAAAATATCTTTTCCAACATACAATATCCTAATTAAGCAGCTTCGAACCTTAAAAAAACAGAAAAGACAACAAGAATATAGAAACTTATAGAATGTAAGAAAACCTAGTCTATTGTGAATAGAATCAACTATAGCAGTCAACTCTTCAGCAAAAGTACTTAATACATGAACAAAGAAAATCCCATATGATGACACACAGCTAAGGGATTTTCTACATCTGAGTTCTTGAAATCATAGACAAAACACTGGCGAGCAAAATAATGTAATTTTTAATATCTAAAGCTGTATTACCTGGTAAGTGGGTTGTCACCGAAAACAAACCTATCTACAAGCATTGTGGCAAATTTCACACCACAGTTCTCAGGATCCAGTGCACAAGCATAGAACATGACAAACTGCAAACAAAAAGGAAGTAAAGCCTTAAACAAGAGAGGAAAAAGGAATACGCATCAAATTCCTGCTTCCAAATAAAAACCCTCAACTAATACTAGCAAATAATGGGCCACTGCCATTGGATAACTGATAGTGTAGTTGCAAAACAAATTCCTAATTCTTAGTGAACTCCCTTGACTTGTTTACAAATTAATAAGGGCCTGTTCACTTGTAGAAAACTAGGGTAGTTTTTTGGAACAGTTTTCTAAGAAAACTAGAAAAATAGAGTTTTGTGCTCACATGTGCCAATTTTTCAAATCCTAATTTTCCAATTTTCCAAAATTTACTAAGATCTGGAAAACAACTTCAAGTTTGTTTTCCTTATTAACAAAAAGTTTGTTTTCCAACTGTTCTCCAAATAAACAACAACTCTTTTACAACCAAAATTATACTAGAACTTTTTTATATCTAAAATTGAATAATTATTTAAAAAAAATATTAATTTATAATGATAAAAAATTAATCATATTATTGTAAAATAAGTGAAAAATAAATACTAAATTTTTTTAAAAAGAAAATTTTTAAATATATTTACAATATTTTTTTAATTATAAAAGATATGAATTTTTTTTTTAATTAGAAAATAGTTTTCTATTATTGCTAGTGAACACGTTTTCCATGCTTTTTCTTATTTTTCATAAAAAGTGAAAACTACAGTTTTCTTTGAAAATGGAAAATGCACAAGTAAACAAGGCGTAAGATTCTCATAAAAACAAACGTTCAATAAAAGGCAAATAAAGCACCCTCAACTCTCCAAATTTCAGATTCCTGAAAACTGCGGATTTGGTCACCCAGATCAAGAACTATGTTTTTTTTTTTTTTCTGGTCTTCTTTTCATCCTTGATTTAGAATTCTACGAGGAAAACTAAAAAGACAGATACTCATATTAGATTAAATAGTCTTCGCAAATGCATACAACAAATATTGTCAGTTTCACTAAATCTCTCCCATTCATATATACATTCAAGGACAAATAAATTACCTGAGCAAACTTTGACTTGTAAGTGTCCAGGATAGTTAGCATAAATGAGTCCAGGAGAGTTTCAAATACCTATAACATAAAATAGGATAAAACAAAAATAAGAAATCTTGTAACATAAATACAAAGGTACTATTTTGAACAAATATGGCTTCAGAAAATACCTCACTCAAACGCTTGTTGTTTGCACAAAATTCAAGATGCTCAAATACTTGCACCATCATGCTATCCAATAAATCAGCAACGATGTTTTTACCCAAGCTCCTCTGACTTAAAGTTGCAGGAAGCTGTAAAATAAACTCTGCATTAGTTTTTTCGAAAACACTTTCATGTTGGATAAGAAAACAACAATGATAGAATTCAATTTTGAAAAAATCTATATTCATTGCCCAAAGCATAGGAATTTTGCTACATTTAGCAATCCATGCTATTGATTGAAGAATGCAAATCGCCTAATACATATTCAGTTCGTTAGTTATCAGCAAACATCAGATGTTACTGATGACATTATCAGGATCTAAAAACATAATTTAGGATTAGGCACAACAAGGGTCATAGGTAGAGCTGTATATATATGCATACACAAAAGGGCAAGCTTAGAAGTTAAAACACATGCATAAATGCATAAACTAGTCATTACTAATGTGGAAAACAGGTCTAAGATTATATCTAGAAAGTGCATACATATCTTTTATATCTCTTCAAGACCAATACAGAACCAAATCAATTAAAAATTTAGGAACAATGCATGTTGCTGTTATGACTAAGGAAGTAGAGTAGTTAATTAGTTGTGAGGGGAAATATAAGAATTAATAGAGGGATGAACGGTTGCAGAGACATGAACACCAGTATGCACTTGCAAATAAGACCCTATTTATTGTGTGCTTTAAAATTTTGTCCAAATTATTGATTTATATCATCAGTCTCGAAAAACTTCTACATCAAAAATATATTCTATGAAAATACTTTGATGCATTTAACATTAATATTTAAGGCTTTAAGCCAACATTGAGTCTTTTAAAGCCCCAAAAACTATTACATCAATGTATTAACACAAGCAAAATGCAACTAAATCCAAAACACTATATCATAACATATCGATACTGGAAAAAAAAATTAATTGAAATTGGGTTTGCTAGTGTTGGAGATGGAATCCACCTCCCTCGCACTTATTTTCATTGTCCAATCCAGAATTTGATAGGAAGATACTGATTTAGGTCCATTATGAAAGTCAAAGATCATACCTCGCCATTATCAATCTCTTCATCGCCATCATCATCACCAGCAGCAATATCATCCATATCTTCTAGCTCAATTGCAAAGATGCCTTTACAAGAGTCATCTCGTAAAATGTCATCCCAACCAATAGACACCTGTATGGAAAGCCTCAAACGTTGTTCAATTACTTAAAAGGAAAGGCACCTGTTCAAGAATAGATTTATTAGATTCACTTACATCCAACTCTATCAGCATATCAACCACTGCCATAAGCATCCTGCTCCCAACAAATTCCCTAATTGAACCGCTCTCCAATCTCAACATGTTCTCCATATAGATCTCAGTCTGTAAAAAAGCTAGGGAATAAGTCTACAAATTGAATGATCTAGAAGTACTATTAGATACTATAACAGCGAGATAAAATTATGAGATAGCATCACTGCAAAGTACAAGCATCATCATAAAACCACTATTGGATGAAATAATATAGGAAATTACAGGAGCATCAGCATCAGTACACTGGATTAAAATGTAAAAAGGACATTTTACATTGATACACAGACAACAGATACACAGCACCTCCCACTCAACATCGGTACAGGGAACAAGCTCTATTTTAGACCAAGTATAAAAATTACAGTACACAACATGGTGCACTCTAACTATGATAAACACACTTGTTTTTTATGAAATTTGCTGGAAAACTTAATAAAACAGGTATAAATAGGTCTTGCCATAAAGAAGAATGACTTGCATTTTGAAGGTACACAATAAAGACCATCAAGTTTCAATCTAAAATTTGTTGCTGCATGCATTCAAGCAGAGGGACACACATCAAGTAGGTTCATGACAAGACTATCTACAGCATGATTTGACATTGCAATTTGCAAGAAAAGGTGGAGGCAAATGATTTAAAAATGCAGTTGAATTGGATACAAGAATTTAATGTGTAAATGGCCAAAAATGTGGTGGAATATTCCATGAAGTAAACAATGGATATTGGATAGTGAACTCTACATGCATGCCTTTATCAACACCACTCTAACCAGTAACTTCGAAGATCACAGGAAATTCATAAACCACTATATATCTGTTCTATGGATAACTCTTGACACCTAATTCAGAAGTGCAAACAAACTCACTCGATACTTCAGTCGATCCTTCTCAAGACTCTTTTTAAAAAAGGTTGTTGGCATCCTATGGACAACTATTGATGACAATCTCAATGCCGCCATAGGTACCAGAGTAGCAATATCTTCCAGAGCTGTATGCACCCGAGAAAGAACTTGTTCCTTTTTCTTCTGACCACGAGGTTGCTTTAGCGCATCAACAAAATACATTGGTGGCATGAAATTTCCCACAAGCATATCCAAGCATGAATCAATATATTTTCCATTTGAAGCAGCCTGAAGAATAGCATATAGAAAAAGTAAACAACAGTTCACATCTTCTAGAGAATACAGTTGTAAACAACCATAATAGCACATACCAAGGAAATAATCAATTCAAGCAACGCATCCATCACATCAGGTCCATAGTTCCACATGCTCATTCCAAAAATCTGATTGATGTTTCAAATTGCAAAGATAAGCTCCCATGACAAGCAACTGAAGCAAATAAAGATCAATCCAAAAGACACCAACTTACAGAATTAAGAAGAGAGTCATGGTGAACATTGTCTATATAAGAAACTGCCCCAGATAGCGCCTTTAGACTAGTCTGCCAAGTGAGCAGAAAAAACGTTACAAAAGCAGCCAAAACAGCTACTAATAGAAAAAAATGCAGCTTCAGACTAGAAACATACCACAAGAAGGGCCACCTCATCAGGGGCAAGACGTTGTGAATGATGCATTACCCCTACAAGCTGGTGGTAACTGTCACTATCTCCCTAATCCAGAAGAATTCAGCTTTATATTACTTGTTAAAACTATGACAATAGCAGAATGAAAGAAGAATACTTGTAATTAAACAGATGAATTGAATTAGAAACTGAAAAAGTCTCAGTGGACAATTTTCCACAAGATCACTAGCTAGAAAACTACCTTCTGACTATTAAGGAGTTCAAAGGTTGGTTTTGGTTGAGATCAGCATGAATTCAAAACCAAACCAACCTTCATTGGTTCTAGAACTGGATCTGAACTGTTCTTGAAGAAATACCAAAACTGAAACCAAACCGAAAAAGATCGACTTAGTTCGGTTTGGTTTACGGGTTGAGAAGTCCTGCTCAAAGAATGAACAAATGGATTGGTCAACCCGAGAACTTTTCAACACCCAGTTATCTTAGCAGCTTAAAAATAAAAATCCAACACCAAACCATCAATATAAGGTAACAGCAAATTAAGGGGTTAAAAACCCAGATATAGAACAATAAAGTGTAATATTTGCAATAAAATACTAAATGAAGGAAAAAGAAGTTCACATGCAGAACAACTCCCACACTCAGAGGAAATTTGACTACCAACCAGAAACACTACATCTCCCTTTCAATTTATCAACTGAGCCAGTCTTGTTGCAATTCCATACTACTTGAAAAGGCAAACCCAAATACCTAAATAATTTAGCCATAAGAGATCCCTTCAGATCTAATACACTACTTATAACCGTAAAGGATATGGACTTTGCTATTATAACAAAAGTATGAGGTTTGGAAGCTCGCTTGTACTCAAAAACCAAGCCATTAGCTCATCAAACCCTGAGCAAATGTACCAATCCAATCACAGTATGCCATTTTTTTTAATGGCACAAACCAAACCAATATGGAACCCAAAACGTGTGGTTCCAAGAAAAAGCTATGCAAGGAGTTATAAATCAGGAAAGCCAAGCAAAAGCATAAAAACTCTTGCTGGGTCTTGGATCTTTTTATTTTTCTTTCAGTTTTCGGAATACGAAGGTGCAACAAAGTTATGTTGTATGCTCAAATAAAATTCAAACTCGAACAAAACTAAGAAAAGGTCCAAAAGGTGAAACCAATCATTCGAAAATTGAACTTAAAAAAAATGAATCTTTCCAAGCATCGAAAAAAAACACGTAAAGAAATTCACACAAATTTTGTACTAATTCATTTTAATCTGGACTTATATAAGTAATTTAGTTACTTTACACATTAAAATGTCTAGCCATTTCAGCTGTGAGTATTAACCCAATACAGGCCTAATTATACAGCCTTATGAGTTTGAGCTCTAATACCGGGACTGCTGACAAATTAGGTATTAATTCATTTTAATAAGGGCTTATATATGTGATTTGAGTTACTTTACAACTAAAAAAAAGACTGGCCATTTCAACGTTGCAACCAAACCACTTACATTCACCCTTCATTTTTGTTTACTCCCAATGTGGGACTTGATTCCCAACAACCAATGATCACATGCCCTTGTGGTTGAGTGGTGTATACACCCTCATGACGAGGGCAATTAACATCGCGAGAGTGATGCCACCAAACATATTCAAGTGTTAAAGCACAACAAGAATTGAATAGTTATAAATAAAGACAAGCCCTTGCATACACACGCAGTGTTGCATAAAGTGATTAAATAAGGAAGCAATGATTACAATAATTTCTTTATGAGGTCAAACAGAAAACTGAATCAATTCATAACTCAGTTGTCAGAAATTTGCGTCAATACTGTGAATACTAAGAGAGAGATAAAATTTGATTGTTTCAGCGTGAACCCATTAAAATTTAAACGAGAAAGAAGAAAATCTTCTTAAAACCACCAGCGTCAGCAACTGAAGGAGTGTACCTGCCCTCATAATCAGGTCAAGGAACACGAAAAGAAGAAGGAAGACAACATTAACAAGTCGATACATGAATTGCGCAAAACAGCAAGACGCTTACCGATTGGACGGAAATAAGAGCATCCCTGACATGATAAACTAGCTCAGAATCACTGAAATTAACATCCTCCATCTCCTGAACCTCCCCGTTGAAGTGATGTGCTAATTCCACACCCATAAGGCTAATTTTTGCGTAGATGATCACTCTTTGTTGTACTGGTTTGGCACAGAGCTGCGCTAGTTGAGCGATTAAACTAGCTTAAACGTCTGAGGCTTGAGTTCGAACTAAGGTACCGGAGAAAGGCGGCTGGCTCTTCTTCTTCTTGCGGAGGTTGTAGGCTGCACCGCGAAGAAGAATAGCAAACGAGGGTTTTGAGGAACGAGCGAAATTTAATTACAGGAGTCTATTTGTCATATTTATAGTTTTATATGTTGGCCCTATTTGTCTTTTCATATTCGCATTATGGGTCTTTTATTTTGTCAGTTTTACATAACTCATCGTCTCGGATTTATCTTTCTCAGTTGGGCCCAAGTGATTATTTTCTAAATGGACAGGATTTCAAATTTAGCCTTGTTTTTTGGTTGAGACTTGTTAGTCCATTTGATGAACAAATAATAATGGGTGTCAATAAGTAGAATTGGGCCAAATAATGAGATATTTCAGACTTAGTTTGTTTAATTTTAAAATATTAATATAAAATAAATTTTCAATAAATCTAAATGATAAAAAAATTCATAATAACAATTTTAATTAATTTAGAATTCAAACTTAATTATTATGGTAATCTATTTAAAGCATAGATAGAAAAAAAAATTAGCTATTTTGTAATAAAAATTGGGCTCACCTCTAGTTTTAAAATTTTATTACCTTTCTCACTTTTTTTCACATATGAAGTTAAATGTTTATTTTTTTTTTTTTAGAATCTAAATGTTTATTAATTTCTATAAAAAAATGTTCATTAATTTTTCAAGGATTTAGCTTTTGAAGATTTGGGTTGATTAACATTAAATAGATAAAGTTCTAAATTCTTAATCAATCCAAAATTTAGGTTTCTTAATTTAAAATTATATAATTCTAAAATATGTGTCTTTTAAGAAATAAGTTAAATTTAATTTTGTTAAAAATTAATTGAGATAAGGGTAATTTGCCCTTTATTATAAGGGTTTAAATATTCCTTTTCTTAAATTAGAGAGTTAAATTCAATCCATTTTTCTAAGGGTGTCTAACGAATTCTTCTAAAGTCAAAATAAGTGGCTTATACGTTAACTAATTAGTTAATAGATTTACTAATATTTTCATATATAATTTTTTTATTTTTTATATTATTTAATAATAATATTTTTATTATTATTATATGATAATATGGTAATTTTTTGTTTTTCATGTTACATATCTTATATGTACGAATCTTATATTTTTTAAATTTAAATTTATGAAAATAAAAGTATATTGATAAAAATAAGAAATTATAAATTTGTGAGTAAATATAATAAGAGATGAAATTTATTATGAAAAAATTATTATTATAATATAATTTTATTTATATTATATATAATGTAGAAAGGGAAAAACATTGGCTTTGCTAAAAATGTATTTTATTTTTTAAATTAATTATAATTATATTTTTATTATTTAAATTAATTTTAATATTTATATAAATTTAAAATTATTAATTTTAAAGTTCATGTAAATTTAAAATTTTTAGTCATACTTATCCTTAACTTTAATCAAATATAAAATTTTAAAAAAGTAATTAATTAAAATAAAAAATTAATAAATGAAAAATAAAAAAAAAATTATTAATCTATACAACGAAAAATTTGTTTAACCATGTATATCTATCTATTGATTTTAAAAATTAAAATATTATAATAAATAATATTTTAAATTAAATAATAATTAATTAAAATAACTAATTACTCATATATATAGAAAAACTGATTAATATTGATTAATTCAGTAAATTAACTATTTTATAATTATATATTTTTTAATAGTATAGTATAATTCTATTGTATTATTATAACTATTTATTATAAATTCATGTGAAAAAAAAATTATAAACTCATTTTATATAAAATATAAAAAATCTATGAATTAACACTTTTACTTGGAAGTGTAGTGAAACATTTTTTTTATTTATTTATTGATTAAATTTGCTCATTATGTTTTGAATGTTAATTAGAGTATTTTTGGACTTAATTAATATATCATTAGTGATAGATTCGTGCATTCGCCGCTAAAGAGATTTTTTTTTTTTTTTTTTTGCAGTGCTTCTTTTTATAATTGGCATTCAATATGTGATCAACGTAGAGAAGGTGATTTTTAGACAAAATACTGAAGAAAAAATATTTCACCAAAAATAATATGTGGAATTAATTATATAAAATCATTTATTTTTTATATAATTAATATATTGAGACATTTGATTTTTTTTTTAAAAAGATTTTCATACAAAGCTATATATTAATTAATGTTAATGAACTGTGTGATTCAACAGATTATAAAATTCCAAAAGTTTGAAGTGGAATACTTGAAAAATTGATTTGGTAATTTATTTTATTGATGCAAAGAAATTCTCTTTTTTATGTTTTTAGTAATAAATTATTATGTCATAGATAATTTTTACTATTTCAATCATGGTTAGGTTTTATTATATTTGATATACATGATAAATGAATAATTATGATCAAATTCATATATCATATATATTATTAGAATTTGGGTGATTACATTTGCCTATGTTTTTATAGTTTTAATTTAAGATTAATACTATATATGTGTATATTTTATAGCCTTCATTAATTTAGTGGTATCTTAATTTTTTATATACATAATATACTAATTCTTAACGAAGAAAAATTTAAATATTTTAAGATTTATTTGTTCATTAGCATGGAAATTTTTTTAAAATTGCATATAAAAAACTAAACCACAAGTATAAATTACGAGTATAATATGCATTACACGTTACTAAAAAAACTAGTAATCGTAAATGTTTCGTAAATATATAAATTTAACTATTAACTATTTTGTTAGTTTACATATTTTTGTGTTAATTTTCTTTAATAATGATATATTGAGTCTCTAATTATATTTTAGCATTTTTTTTTATATAAAATATCTATAATTAACGTAAAAATTTTAAAGTTTTTTCAACACAGTAAAATAAATTTAGTTTGATATAATTTAATACATCATATATGTTATTAGAATTTGGGTGATTACATTTGCATATGCTTTTATAGTTTTAATTTAAGATTAATAATATATATTCATATATTTTATAGCCTTCATTAATTTAGTGGTATCTTGATTTTTTTTATATAATATACTAATTCTTAAGGGAAAAAAATAAATATTTTAAGATTTATTTGCTGATTAGCATGGAAATTTTTTTAAAATTGTATAAAAAACTAAATCACAAGTATAAATGACGAGTATAATATACATTACATGTTACTAAAAAAATTAGTAATTGTAAATGTTTCATAAATATATAAATTTAACTATTTGCTATTTTGTTAGTTCACATATTTTTGTGTTAATTTTTTTTAATAATGATATATTGAGTATATCAATGTAACAACCCAATTTTTCTAATAAATATATTTTATTTTTCTTTTATTGACCTAATAATCTATTGATATTTTGTTCATAAATTTAAATTAATATTTTCACAATGGTAATTTTTGTTAAATGGGTATCATTTTGTTTTTCATATATTATTATTATTATTATTATTATTATTATTATTATTATTATTATTATTATTTTAAATTGAAAGCTAAAATTTCAAAGAATTAAAATTTGGACTTAAGTGAATAACTCATGAAACTTTAAGAACTAGAATCGATAAATCATAGAACATGTATATATATATATATATATATATATATATATATATATATATATATATATATATATATATATATATATATATATATATGGATGGAGTGCGGTTTAAATGCAGTAGGAAAGATAGCCTGAATGCCAATAGAAGTTTAGCTACGGTAGAGGATCAATTCTGAGTAACATGGAGGTATAGATGACGTGGTAGGGATAGTGTAAAGGTATAAGTTTCTGACACGACAATCAGGTTCAAAAAGAAAATAGAGCTAAATGATGGAAGAGTGAAAGTTCGGATTTGGGTAAGATAAAAAGAGTTGGCTAAAGAATAAACTGGAAAAAACAGATTACGATAAGATTAGGAAGAATAGAGCTAAGATACCGAGGAGGTGAATGTGGTTCTAGGAAGGGTAAACGAGATAAAAAAAAAAAAAAAAGGATAGAGAGTGTAACACCCCTATTGGTATAGCCTGGTATATTTCACTATTTCGGTGACCGGTGTCGGTCTGGACAATTAATGGGATTAGGGCCACACTTAAGACAATTTGAAAAGCCATAAACACAAATAATTAGTAATGTTTAATTAGTTAACTATAAATAAGAAAAACAGAACATAAGAGGTTAAACGAGCCGAGAGTCACAGCGATGAGTGACCTCCTCGGGAACGACTGCGAAGTCGTTTTAAACTCAAATTTCGAACCGTAAAAAATGACGCTGCGGTCCTTAGGACCCTTATGAACACAGTGGAAAAGAGAAAATCACGAAAAAGAACTGTTAAGCCAGTCAAATAATTAGGTCAAGGAACCGGAAGAAATATGGAATTATTTGCAAATCGGGATGAATCGGCGATGGGCAATTTGGTCAATTGACCCCGAGAGCTGACTCCTGACCTAACTGTCAAATAAAATCGGAGAAAAGAAAATTTCGGAATCGAAAATTAAATTAAAGAACTAATAGAAAAAAAATAAATAGAAAAAAAAAAGAAAGAAGATGGAAAAGTCAAAGTTGATGACATCATGAATGATGTCATAAACAAATTAATTAAGTGAATTATTAAATTGGAATTTATGGTCTTTTAAATCAAAATAAATAAAAGAAAACAAAAGAAAAAAAATTTAAAGTTATCTTCTTCAAAAAGAAAAACGTGACCCTCTCTTCCCTCTCCCATAAACCACCATTGTTACACTAGAGAAGCTTGAATCCAAGCTTTCTTTCAACCATTTAAGCCTATTTTGACCCCAACTTGACTTATTAGAACCTGATTTAGTTACTTGAGAAGAAGTTTGATCACAAAAGAAAGAAGAAAAGTAGAGGAAAATTGAAGAATTAGATAGACAAATTATGCTCACTTAAGGTAAACTAATCCAACTTTTCTTTTTAGTTTATGTGATGGATTTAGGGTAGAAATGAATGAGATTATATGAAGAAATTGAAAAATATTGCATGATTAGGAAGAGAGGGAATTTTCAGCCAGCCATGGATGTATGAGTGTGGATGTATTTTAAATGAATTAAAGGTGTTAATAAACTTGCATGAGTATGGTAGTAAGATGAAAAGGCATAAATGTAAGTAATTGTAACAATTAAGTGAGATTAGGGTTTTGTACGCTAGGGTTTGTGAACCAGATTTTGGAGAAATGCATAAATGATGACTTTGGTCTATTGTGAGATGAAAAATGGTCAATAATGACCAAAAGAGATGTGTGGGAATTGTTGAAATGAAAACCAAATTCGTAGGTCCAATGGTCATGCTTCTTTGTGAGATGACCAAACCCACTTTGAAGGACCAAAACTCAAATTTTACAAGTCCAATTGATATGCCACCAATTGGGGATGAAAATAGACATAAAATAGCACAATTTTCATTAAGGAACTGTCACACCCCGGCTTAGTGGGCCCCAGCTCAAGCCCCTCTATGGGTGGCCATCTTGCCAGCGTACCCCTCTAGAGGCCGGCGATGCAACTCAAATCGATACTGTCCGCTTTGGTGGAGTTCAATCCCTTCGCCCTGCAGAGCTAGGATTCGAACCCATATCACCTCACGGATTTGCTTCGCCTCTTACCAATTGAGCTGCTCAATTGGTAAGAAAGCGGCAAATCCGTGGTGATATGCTCAATTGGTAGAGGCGAAGCAAATCAGTGAGGTGATATGGGTTCGAATCCTAACTCTGCGGCGAAGGGATTGAACTCCACCAGCGGACAATCTGATTTGAGTTGCATCGCCGCCTCTGAGAATGCGGCAAGATGGCCACCCATAGAGCTTGAGTGGGCCCACTGTCGGTGTGACAATAAAAAAGGCGCCTTTTTATTGTCACATCCTGACTTAGCGGGCCCCAGCTCAAGCCCCTCTCTGGGTAGCCATCTTGCCGGTGACCCCCCTAGAGGCCGGCGGTGCGACTCACAAGGTACTGTCCGCTTTGGTGGAGTTCAATCCCTTTGCCCTGCAGAGCTAGGATTCGAACCCTTATCACCTCACGGGTTTGCTTCGCCTCTTACCAATTGAGCTGCACATGGCCAAAAACTGACTAAAACTTGGTGAAACAATTGACCAAAGTGAAATGAGAGCAGTCACATCGCACCAAATCGACCAAATGAACAGAATCGCTCATTTGGTCATAACTCGAGCTAGGAGGGTCAAAATGACCTGAAATTTTACCAGCAATTAGATAAGACATAGATCTAAAACTTTCATGAAGAACATCACCCCAAATTATGCCATTAACCCATTCAAATTATTGAGCAAAGTTAAGTTACCAAACCTGCAACTCTGCCAATTTTCATTTGAGCAGTAATGTTTGGAGGGTTATAACTCTCTATACAAAACTCCGATTTAGGCGATTCTTGAACCGATGGAAACCTAAGACATAGTAGAACATTTCATATGAAGAAATTTAGACCAAATTATGAACTTAACTTAATCAAATTACTGACCAAAATTGGATCAAAATCTGCCAGAACTCAAAATACCAGTATGAACAGTGCACGTGAACAGTAAACTTATTTTGGCCATAACTTGAGCTACAAAACTTAGATTGAGGTGATCCAAGAATGAGAATACACTTAAGACAATAAGGAACATTTTCTTTGAAGGAAGTTTTGTCAAATTCCAACAGTAGATCGACCAATGGAACAGTGCAACTTTGAAGCACTAAAACCGAAAATTGGCAATTTTGCCAAAATGACCTAAGCTTTGAAAAAGTGACCAAAACCAACAAGTTTAATGACCAAAATGTGGTATGTGGGTGAAGTTGGAGTTCCCATACCTATTAAGCCTTAAAAAGTCAACAATTTGACTTGAATAGTATAGTGAATAGTAACCCGAAACACAAAAACTTCGAGAACATCGAATTTAACGCAATAGAGCTAGTTAAAATGAAGTGAAATTTATTTTTGGATTTATGCTAAGTTATGGTACTGAAACACTGTGAAATTGTGTGTTTCAAATTTGAAAAGACTTGGAAGCCCTTAAAGACTGAGTCAAGGCCTAGAGGCGACTCCAGTCAGGTTTGTGCACAATAAATTTATGTAATTGTTTTCCAATTGAAAATTTAAATTGCTATACTTTATGAAGTCGCTGTGTTATTTATGAATTGTGTTGCCACTTTGTGACTACAAAAATAACTTTGAAAATTGTTTGGGATCTCTCATAAATTATTGAAAATAATTGTTTTAAATTGATTTTGGATTCACACTTAGCATGACAGTACCACATTTCCTCCTCCATTTATGGGGTTGAGATCGTTTATTTTCCTCCCTCTCTGGCTTGCCAGTTGAGGTTGTAGATCGGATGAGTACTCATTAGCTAGCTAGCCACCTCCCTCATTGGTTTCGATTAATGGGGTTGAGATTGCTTTGTCGTGGTGTACAACGCGGCATTGATCGGAAATTTTGTGTCATTGCTTAAGTTGTGTATAACTTTGGCAACACTGTGTTTATGAAATTGTTTGACTAAACTAGGTTTAATATATTATTTGACAAAATGAGTTGTTATGAGCTTTGATATTTGTGAAATGTGATTGTGAAGTATTCAAATTATGTTTCATCAATAAATGATTTATGTATCGCATTTTAAATCTTTATTGTGCACCACTGAGTATGTTTATACTCAGCGATAGTTTAATTTCTTATCATGAGATAAGAGCAAGGAGAAAGCAGAGAGTGAGTCATGGATTGACAAGAACTTCTTGATCCCTTTTATGCAGGTATTGTTTTATACTCTTATGGTTATTTTGATGTAAATCAGTAATGTCATAAGTATCAATGTAAATTGAGCGATTGTAAATAAATTGTAATAATATTATTTTGGGTTTATACGTAAATTTAATATTTGTAAATATGAATTTTTACGCTTTATGCCTTGTTAATGAAGTATTAAAAATTTTGTGATGACCAAATTTGATTAAATTGTGGAAATTGCTTTGAAGTGATTTGAATTGGGTTGATTTGAGTTTTATTGGAGATTGGGAGTTGTGGAAAACTTTTGGAAGTGCTTTTTACAGGTCTTTGAAGAACTGGTTTCTCAAAATACAGAGGAACTCACAAAATTTTTATAAAATTTATGCAAAATTTAAATGGACAAAAATTTTTACTAGTCCTTAAGCTTTGAATAAATGGTTTTTAATTCTCACTAAAATGCTCAGCACTTCCCAAAATGTAAGAAAATTGTTTTAAAATCCCTTGTAGGGTACTTAATGAGTTATCGGTAGGTGAAGTTCGGTAGTTTATTAAGTATTCTACGGGATCATGTTATGCCTTACGGAGGGGTAAGGTGTGACATGTTTTAGTGGTATCAGAGCATGGTTTTTCAATAAATTTTGACTATGTTTATGAACATTTTATTGACAAGTACAACTGCTCAAGTGTCTTTAATTGATACATGTGACATATTTACATCATGAATATGCACTAACGGAGGTCAACCTCCTTGTGTTTAATCTCAGGAAGTAGAAATTTGAGAAAACGGAATGGAAGGAGGAGATCATTCCGAAGAACAATCTGTTGAGGCTGAGGTTCAAGAGGAAGCCCCAGCACTCCAAAACGTGAGTGGGTCAGCCACTCCAGCTCCTGCTTCAACACCGCAGTTTCCTGCTCAATTTATGCAGCAGATGGCTGCCTTCTTTCAGCAAATGGCAGGTAATGTGCCACCCCAAGCTCAGATGCAAGATGCAGAGCACAACCACGACCCTCGGCTCAGCGGTATGAAAAGTTGATGAAATTTGGGGCCACCGAGTTTAAAAGGCCTTTGTGGATCCACCGGAGGCGTAATGATGGTTGGAAAGAATGGAACGAGTTTTGAGAAAGGCGCAATGTATGCGGAGTGAAGTTTGAGTATCTGTTTCCTTGTTGCAAGGGGATGCGTTTGAATGGTGGAAGACCATCCCCACACTGGTTGAGCCACCTATGTGACATGGACAGACTTTTGAGAGGAGTTCAGCGAAATGGGTTCCCAATGCATATGTGGATATGAAGTTGCAAGAATTTTTGAGTTTGAAACAAGGGAACCGAACTGTAGTAGAATATGAGAGAGATTTCTCAAGGCTAAGCCACTATGCTGGAAGCTTAGTCTCTACCCCCAGAGACAGATGCAAGAGGTTTGAGTGAGTCCGGCTAAGGCAGTCCGAGAATGCAAGTTGTGGGTTTCAGACATCGAATTTTCTGAATTGATCTCACAAGACTTGGAATTAGAAAGTATAGAATCAGAAGGGGCAGTGAAGAAGGTTTAACAAGAGAAAGAGAAAGCGAAAAGACTACGAACAAGCATCCGAAGTGGTTCTGCAAGAGGAAGCAATTTGGGGATCTAGCACTCGAAGAGGCAGAGGCGATTTACGGCAAAGACCACCTCGATGCAGTCGGTAGGCCAACCCAACAAGCTTCTCGAGGATCTCTATCGGTGTGAAACGTGTGGTAGAACTCATGGTGGGGTTTGTTTCAAGGCTACTGGTGCATGCTTTAATTGTGGAGGAAGCGGACATTTCGCTAAGGATTGCACTAGTCCGCGCCGGTCTGGATCTTTTGCCACATCTGAAGGATCAACCCAAGTCTCTGCACCTAGAGGGTCACAATCAGCTGCTAGAGGTAGAGGCAGAGGTAGGGGTCCTGGTAACACCCCTGGAAGTCAGAGCACTGTTAATCAGCTAGTACCTAGTGGCGCACCAGTTAGAGTGTATACCATGCATCAGAGGAAAAAGGCTAAAACATCAGATGTTGTAGCTGGTATTTTCTCCATCCTTGACCAAGATGTGTATGTGTTATTTGATCCTGGCTCCACACATTCGTATGTTAGTGCTAGTGTGATGTGTTCTACTGTTATTCCGTGTGTACCAATGGACTATGATGTGTTAGTAACTACTCCATTAGGCCAGGAGGTCAGGGTAAATAGGCTATATAGAGACTGTCCTTTGGTGATCCAAGGACATACTTTTTTGTCTGACTTAATTGAAATGCCCTTCAGAGATTATGACATTATCTTGGGCATGGATTGGTTAGCCAGGCATCACGCCATGATTGGATTGTGGCGAAGACGATCACTTTTGGTCTCCCTCAGTATGGTGATGTAGTAATACATGGGGAGAGACAGTTATTACCTTCAAACATCATTTCAGCTGCACTGGCTAGAAAAATGATTAGAAAAGGGTGTGAGACGTACTTGGCACATGTGATAGACACCCAAGTGGGGAGTCCAGCACTGAGGGACATCCCTACTGTATGTGACTTTCCGGATGTATTTCCTGAAGAATTGCCAGGATTACCTCCAGAATTGCCAGGATTACCTCCAGAAAGAGAAGTGCAGTTTGAAATTGATGTTATGCCTGGTGTGGACCCAATCTCTATAACGCCATACAGAATGGCACCTGCAGAATTGAAAGAGTTGAAAGTGCAGTTGCAAGAACTGCTTGACAAGGGCTTTATCCGCCCTAGTGTGTCACCTTGGGGAGCGCCAGTGTTGTTTGTAAAGAAGAAAGATGGCACTCTCCGTTTGTGTATTGACTATCGGCAGTTGAATAAGGTGACAATAAAGAATAGATACCCATTGCCCCGCATTGATGACTTATTTGATCAGTTGAGGGGTACAGCTGTGTTCTCCAAAATTGACCTGAGATCAGGTTATTATCAGCTGAAAGTACAAGAGCAGAGTATTTCTAAAACTGCCTTCAGAACCCGCTATGGCCATTATGAGTTTTTGGTTATGCCATTTGGGTTAACTAATGCTCCGGCTGCTTTTATGGATCTGATGAACACTATCTTCAGACCATACCTCGACCAGTTTGTTGTGGTATTCATAGATGATATATTGGTCTATTCGAGGAATGCAGAAGAGCATGATAGACATCTGCGGATTGTACTGCAGACTTTGAGAGAGAAACAGCTATATGCCAAATTGTCGAAGTGTAAATTTTGGCTGAAGGAAATATCTTTCTTGGGGCATGTAGTATTAGAAGAGGGCATTAAGGTAGATCCAAGTAAGATTGAAGCTGTCCTTAATTGGAGGCCACCTAGAAATGTCACAGAAATTCACAGTTTTCTGGGTTTAGCTGGATATTACCGTCGGTTTGTGAAGGGATTCTCGATATTGGCATCTCCATTGACCAAGCTGCTTAGAAAAGATGTAAAATTTCAGTGGACGGATAAATGCCAACAGAGTTTTGATGAATTGAAAAGATGTTTGACAGAGGCTCCAGTCCTGACTTTACCCACACCGGGTAAAGAATATACAGTTTACAGCGATGCTTCTCACAATGGGTTGGGTTGTGTGTTGATGCAAGATCGAAATGTCATTGCCTATGCATCACGCCAGCTGAAACCACATGAGAGGAATTATCCGACACATGATTTGGAGCTTGCAGCCATTGTGTTTGCTCTTAAGATCTGGAGACATTATTTGTATGGAGAGAAATGTTACATCTACACAGATCATAAGAGTTTGAAGTATTTGGGCACCCAGAAAGAGTTGAATTTGAGACAGAGGAGGTGGTTAGAGTTGATAAAAGACTATGATTATCTGATAGACTATCAGCCAGGAAAAGCTAATGTTGTGGCTGACACCCTAAGTCGCAAGACTATGGCAAGTCTACGGGTTACTCCTTTGTCTTTGGTACATGAGTTGAGGTTATTATATGCCAGCTTAGAGATTAATGATGATGGGCAGGCAGCAGTTGCATGGCATGTACAAAGGTGTTGATTGATCGATCGTAATAACCGCCGTAATGATGAAAGGTATCGAGTCGCTTGGAAGAAGTCCGGCAGGGCAAGAAACCAGAGTTCTCAATCAGATATGATGGTTTACTGCTACACCAAGGCAGAATGTGTGTTCCTAATGATGTTGATTTGAGGCAGATCATTTTGAAGGAAGCACATGAGTCTCCTTTTGCCATGCACCCTGGTGGTACAAAAATGTATAGATGGCTAAAGGAGCATTACTGGTGGATGGGTTTAAAAAGAGATGTGGCAGAGTTTGTATCCAAATGCCTAACTTGTCAGCAAGTAAAGGCAGAGCATCAAGTGCCAACTGGGTTATTACATCCACTGTCAGTGCCAGAATGGAAATGGGAAAGAATAACAATGGATTTTGTAATGGGACTTCCGAGAACACAGAAGAGTCATGATGCAGTATGGGTCATTGTTGACAGACTGACTAAGTCTGCTCATTTTCTGCCAGTCCGAATGGACTATAGTCTAGATAGATTGGCCAGGTTGTACATTGATGAGATTGTGAGACTTCATGGAGTGCCGATTCCATTGTATCGCATGTAAATCCTAGGTTCACTTCTAGATTCAGGGGTAGTCTTCAGAGAGCTCTAGGAATTACATTGAACTTCAGTACTGCATTCCACCCACAGACAGATGGCCAGTCTGAGAGGGTAATTTAGATTTTGGAGGACATGCTACGGGCTTGTGTGATTGAGTTTGAGGGTAGTTGGGATACACACTTGCCTTTGATTGAGTTTGCTTACAACAACAGCTACCAATCAAGCATTGGGATGCCTCCATATGAAGCTTTGTATGGCAGGAAATGTAGAACCCCGTTGTGTTGGGATGACGTGGGTGAAAGAAAAATGATTGGACCCGAAATTGTTCAACAGACTGAAGAGAAAATCAGGGTGATCAGAGATCAACTTAAAACTGCATCAGACCGTCAGAAGTCCTATGTTGATTTGAAAAGAAGGGATATTCAGTATGCAGTGGGTGAGAAAGTTTTCCTCAAGGTTTCTCCTTGGAAGAGGATTATGAGATTCGACAGAAAGGGGAAACTAAGTCCTCGTTTTATCGGGCCATATGAGGTTCTGGAAAGAGTGGGTCCTTTGGCATATCGTTTGGCACTACCTCCAGAGTTAGAGAAGATACATAATGTCTTCCATGTGTCTATGTTGAGGAGGTATCGATCAGACCCATCTCATGTACTACCAGTAGAAGAAATTGAAGTAAATCTAGACCTCACATATGAAGAAGAACCCATAAAGATTCTGGCTTATGAGGTGAAGCAGCTACGGAACAAGCAGATACCATTGGTAAAAGTGCTGTGGAACCATCATTCGGGCCAGGAGGCTACTTGGGAACGAGAGGAGGACATGAGGAGACAACACCCACAGCTGTTCAGAGATTGATACCAGGTAAAATTTCGAGACGAAATTTATTTAAGGGGGGGAGAATTGTAACACCCCTATTGGTATAGCCTCGTATATTTCACTATTCCGGTGACCGGTGTCGGTCCGGACAATTAATGGGATTAGGGCCACACTTAAGACAATTTGAAAAGCCATAAACACAAATAATTAGTAATGTTTAATTAGTTAACTATAAATAAGAAAAACAGAATATAAGAGGTTAAACGAGCCGAGAGTCACAGAGATGAGTGACTTCTCTGAACGATCGCTAAGTCGTTTTAAACTCAAATTTCAACCATAAAAGTGACGCGGTCCTTAGGACCCTTATGAACACAAAGTGGAAAAGAGAAAATCATGAAAAGAACTCATAAGCTACCAAATAATTAGGTCGAGGAATCGAAGAAATATGAAATTATTTGCAAACCGGGATGAATCGGCGAGGGGCAATTTGGTCAATTGACCCCGAGAGCTGACTCCTGACCTAACTGTCAAATAAAATCGGAGAAAAGAAAATTTCGGAATCGAGAATTAAATTAAAGAACTAATAGAAAAAAAAATAAATAGAAAAAAAAAAGAAAGAAGATGGAAAAGTCCAAGTTGATGACATCATGAATGATGTCATAAACAAATTAATTAAGTGAATTATTAAATTGGAATTTATGGTCTTCCAAATCAAAATAAATAAAAGAAAACAAAAGAAAAAAAAAATTAAAGTTATCTTCTTCAAAAAGAAAAACGTGACTCTCTCTTCCCTCTCCCATAAACCACCATTGTTACACTAGAGAAGCTTGAATCCAAGCTTTCTTTCAACCATTTAAGCCTATTTTGACCCCAACTTGACTTATTAGAACCTGATTTAGTTACTTGAGAAGAAGTTTGATCGCAAAAGAAAGAAGAAAAGTAGAGGAAAATTGAAGAATTAGATAGACAAATTCTGCTCACTTAAGGTAAACTAATCCAACTTTTCTTTTTAGTTTATGTGATGGATTTAGGGTAGAAATGAATGAGATTATATGAAGAAATTGAAAAATATTGCATGATTAAGAAGAGAGGGAATTTTCAGCCAGCCATGGATGTATGAGTGTGGATGTATTTTAAATGAATTAAAGGTGTTAATAAACTTGCATGAGTATGGTAGTAAGATGAAAAGGCATAAATGTAAGTAATTATAACAATTAAGTGAGATTAGGGTTTTGTATGCTAGGGTTTGTGAACCAAATTTTGGAGAAATGCATAAATGATGACTTTGGTCTATTGTGAGATGAAAAATGGTCAATAATGACCAAAAGAGATGTGTGGGAATTGTTGAAATGAAAACCAAATTCGTAGGTCCAATGGTCATGCTACTGGCAGCATGACCAAACCCACTTTGAAGGACCAAAACTCAAATTTTACAAGTCCAATTGATATGCCACCAATTGGGGATGAAAATAGACATAAAATAGCACAATTTTCATTAAGGAACCATGGTCAAAAACTGACTAAAACTTGGTGAAACAATTGACCAAAGTGAAATGAGAGCAGTACATCAAGCATTAAATCGACCAAATGAACAGTAACTGTTCATTTGGTCATAACTTGAGCTAGAAGGGTCAAAATGACCTGAAATTTTACCAGCAATTAGATAGGACATAGATCTAAAACTTTCATGAACAACATCACCCCAAATTATGCCATTAACCCATTCAAATTATTGAGCAAAGTTAAGTTACCAAACCTGCAACTCTGCAGATTTTCATTTGAGCAGTAATGTTGGAGGGTTATAACTCTCTCTACAAAACTCCGATTTAGGCGATTCTTGAACCGATGGAAACCTAAGACATAGTAGAACATTTCATATGAAGAAAGTTAGACCAAATTATGAACTTAACTTAATCAAATTACTGACCAAAGTTGGATCAAAATCGCGAACCCAAAATACCAAGATGAATAAAGACACGTGAACAGTAAACTTATTTTGGCCATAACTTGAGCTACAAAACTCCGATTGAGGTGATCCAAGAATGAGAATACACTTAAGACAATAAGGAACATTTTCTATGAAGGAAGTTTTATCAAATTCCAACAGTAGATCGACCAATGGAACAGTGCAACTTTGAAGCACTAAAACCGAAAATTGGCAATTTTGCTAAAATGACCTAAGCTTTGAAAAAGTGACCAAAACCAACAAGTTTAATGACCAAAATGTGGTATGTGGGTGAAGTTGGAGTTCCCATACCTATTAAGCCTTAAAAAGTCAACAATTTGACTTGAATAGTGTAGTGAATAGTAACCCGAAACACAAAAACTTCGAGAACGTCGAATTTAACGCAATAGAGCTAGTTAAAATGAAGTGAAATTTATTTTTGGATTTATGCTAAGTTATGGTACTGAAACACTGTGAAATTATGTGTTTCAGCTGAAAAAGACTTGGAAGCCCTTAAAGACTGAGTCAAGGCCTAGAGGCGACTCCAGTCAGGTTTGTGCACAATAAATTTATGTAATTGTTTTCCAATTGAAAATTTAAATTGCTATACTTTATGAAGTCGCTGTGTTATTTATGAATTGTGTTGCCACTTTGTGACTACAAAAATAACTTTGAAAATTGTTTGGGATCTCTCATAAATTATTAAAAATAATTGTTTTAAATTAATTTTGGATTCACACTTAGCATGACAGTACCACATTTCCTCCTCCATTTATGGGGTTGAGATCGTTTATTTCCTCCCTCTCTGGCTTGCCAGTTGAGGTTGTAGATCGGATGAGTACTCATTAGCTAGCTAGCCACCTCCCTCATTGGTTTCGATTAATGGGGTTGAGATTGCTTTGTCGTGGTGTACAACGCGGCATTGATCGGAAATTTTGTGTCATTGCTTAAGTTGTGTATAACTTTGGCAACACTGTGTTTATGAAATTGTTTGACTAAACTGGGTTTAATATATTATTTGACAAAATGAGTTGTTATGAGCTTTGATTTTTGTGAAATGTGATTGTGAAGTATTCAAATTATGTTTCATCAATAAATGATTTATGTATCGCATTTTAAATCTTTATTGTGCACCACTGAGTATGTTTATACTCAGCGATAGTTTAATTTACTGTCGCAGATAAGAGCAAGGAGAAAGCAACAGAGTGAGCTAAGGGACTTCTTGATCCCTTTTGTACGGGTATTGTTTTATACCCTTATGGTTATTTTGATGTAAATACTGTAATGTCATAAGTATCAATGTAAATTGAGCAGTTGTAAATAAATTGTAATAATATTATTTTGGGTTTGCTTCTGTAAATTTAATATTTGTAAATATGAATTTTCTGCTTTATGCCTTGTTAATGAAGTATTAAAAATTTTGTGATGACCAAATTTGATTAAATTGTGGAAATTGCATTGAAGTGATTTGAATTGGGTTGATTTGAGTTTTATTGGAGATTGGGAGTTGTGGAAAACTTTTGGAAGTGCTTTTTACAGGTCTTTGAAGAACTGGTTTCTCAAAATACAGAGGGAACTCTGTCAAAATTTTTATAAAATTTGCGGCAAAATTTAAATGGACAAAAATTTTTACTAGTCCTTAAGCTTTGAATAAATGGTTTTTAATTCTCACTAAAATGCTCAGCACTTCCCAAAATGTAAGAAAATTGTTTTAAAATCCCTTGTAGGGTACTTAATGAGTTATCGGTAGGTGAAGTTCGGTAGTTTATTAAGTATTCTACGGGATCATGTTATGCCTTACGGAGGGGTAAGGTGTGACATGTTTTAGTGGTATCAGAGCATGGTTTTTCAATAAATTTTGACTATGTTTATGAACATTTTATTGACAAGTACAACTGCTCAAGTGTCTTTAATTGATACATATGACATATTTACATCATGAATATGCACTAACGGAGGTCAACCTCCTTGTGTTTAATCTCAGGAAGTAGAAATTTGAGAAAACGGAATGGAAGGAGGAGATCATTCCGAAGAACAATCTGTTGAGGCTGAGGTTCAAGAGGAAGCCCCAGCACTCCAAAACGTGAGTGGGTCAGCCACTCCAGCCTCCGCTCAAAGACTGCGATTTCTGCTCAATTTATGCGAGATGGTCGCCTTCTTTCAAAGAAATGGTAGGTAATGTGCCACCCCAAGCTCGATGCCAAGACTGTAGCACAACCACACTCACCCTCGGCGAGATGAAAAGTTGATGAAATTTGGGGCCACCGAGTTTAAAGGAACCGTGGATCCACCGGAGGCGTAATGCTGGTTGGAAAGAATGGAACGAGTTTTCGTAAAGTCGCAATGTACGGAAGAGTCAAGTTTGAGTATTCTGTTTCCTTGTTGCAAGGGGATGCGTTTGAATGGTGGAAGACCATCCCCCACAGCCTGGTTGAGCCACCTGTGCTGACATGGACAGACTTTTTGAGGGAGTTCCGACAGAAATGGGTTCCCGATGCATATGTGGATATGAAGTTGCAAGAATTTTTGAGTTTGAAACAAGGGAACCGAACTGTAGCAGAATATGAGAGAGATTTCTCAAGGCTAAGCCACTATGCTGGAAGCTTAGTCTCCACCCCCAGAGACAGATGCAAGAGGTTTGAGTCCGGGCTAAGGCAGAGTCTGAGAATGCAAGTTGTGGGTTTCAGACATCAGAATTTTGCTGAATTGATCTCACAAGCCTTGGAATTAGAAAGGATAGAATCCGAAGGGGCAGTGAAGAAGGGTTCACAAGAGAAAGAGAAAATTAAAAAGACTACTGAACAAGCATCTGGAAGTGGTTCTGGCAAGAGGAAACAGTTTCGAGGATCTAGCTCTCGAAGAGGCAGAGGCAGATTTTCTGGCCAAAGACCACCTCGGTCTGGTCAGCCGACCCAACAAGCTTCTCGAGGATCTCTATCGGTCCGGCAGTGTGAAACGTGTGGTAGAACTCATGGTGGGGTTTGTTTCAAGGCTACTGGTGCATGCTTTAATTGTGGAGGAAGCGGACATTTCGCTAAGGATTGCACTAGTCCGCGCTGGTCTGGATCTTTTGCCACATCTGAAGGATCAACCCAAGTCTCTGCACCTAGAGTGTCACGACCCAACCTATGGGCCGGACCGGCACTAGGACCTAGGCCAGCCTAAAGCCCCCGAGGCCCGTAGTAAGCCTAACTGTTCATTAACCCAACTCTAAGGCCCATTTGGGCCCAATTTCAAGAAAACAAACGGACAGAGTCCGGCCATAAAATGGACTTACCAACGGGGAGTTTTCGACTCACCCGACCTGTAAACACAATATATAGTCAATTGGGGAGCTCAGCTCACCCTCCACATACTCATCAACATAATAATAAATGGGAGCTCAGCTCCCTCATCCAATCCATCAAACATGCATAGCATATTAAGTTTACAGGTCCCAAAATAAGAATTTAGTTTACAGACCCAAATCAAATAAACATTTCTAACACATGCGGAAATTCTAAGATTTAACAAGTTTATACAAACAGTAATAATTGACCTGCGAGGGAGAAAGCAGGTTAACCTCAAAAATATCCTCCCGTGGCTCAGAAAATTTTTAAACAGAGTGAGCGTTCGACTCGAGAGTAAAATATCAATTTTAACCATAATCTCTATAACTATCTAAAACTAATGCAACTCGTGGAATGAAATGCAACATCGAATAAATTCACATCATAGCATCAAAAGGTAATTTGGAGCACTCACGCACTCGTAGCATCAATCATGATATATGGGAGCCGATCCCCATATCTTCTCTTAAATCCAACTCGGTGCCAAGAACTCAGCTCGGACTTCCACTTAATAACCAAATCGAGGGTCCCAGCGAAGAACTCAAGCCGTGACTACCCCTCGAAGGATCGGGTCCCAGCGAATAACTCAAACCGTGACTACCCGTCCTATCCATAGTCCACACCACATCACACGCACGCCAACGCACGCACACTGCTCCAAATTACCGCAACAACATTCATGGCACTTTAACAGTTATCAATGCAACATAAATCGTGCCTAGAGTTTAACTACATAATTATATGCATATAAGTGATGCATGGGCAGGCTGAACATATAATAATATCGAAATTACAATTAAAATTAATATTTTACTCACAGACTTGACGATAATCACTGTGGCGACTGGGCGGAGGAAGAAGGCTGTCCCGGCTCACCTGACAATTATATTACAATTATTTAATACAATCTGACTCAATACAAACAAAGAAAAAGACCAATACGTCCTAAGTCGTGCCGAAAATCCGGCAGAGTCTCCCCTATACCTAGGACCTACCCAACCTGCAAAAGGGTTCAAAACACACTTCTATACTCACAATCCATATATCCACAGTTCAATCATATCACACAGCCCCTCCTGGGCCCATCAAATCAGTCATCCATCACAATACGCAAAATTTCAATTTAGTCCTTATAATTGACCATTTTTGCAAAAACTGCCCAAATAAGCTCTAAAAATTCTAAAACTTTGCTCCGCGGTCCTTAGCAATATTACTAAGCTATTTCAAAAAGAATCATAATTTTCTAAGCTACCACGAATATTTTACGGATTTTTGATCCTATTTAAGCACTAGAAAATTACGTAAAAACAAGGTTCGGGTTTACCTTTGCCGATTCTGACTTCGGGAACGCGCTCGGGACGTCTGACAATAGGGGGCTAGCCAAAACCTCGGTCCAATTCGGAGACTTTTCCGGTAACGGGTCTGTCTGGCCGGAAATTCACAGACTCGGTCAACTGTCGAATTTCCGTGAATTGAGGATACCTACACGAAGCCCATAACACGGGGGTTAGTACATAAATTTTTCAGAATTTTCTAAGCTCATTAAATGCTCGGAAAAACACTGCGAAGCTCCTTGGGACCCACCGAAAAACGGTGTCGGAAAAATTTGAAATTTATGTCGCCGCGAAGCTCTCGACGAGTGGAGCGTGCTGGTACCCTCGGTTTTCTCGTGGGATTCACGGTTTTTGAGAAATCTAGCCCAAAAGTCGAAATGGGCTAAAATCTTCCCGAGCAAAAATCGGACAAACCGCTCGATGGATTTCGGCGTTCTTGGTGTCTATGGAAAGCTCTCGCCGAGTAGATGATTTTAGACACAAGACCCGGTCCAATTGGTGGCCGGATCGGCCGGATTTTGGCCGGAGAAGCCGAAACGACGCGCGCGCGAGGGAGGGAGATCGCGCTTTCCGCTGCTCGCGCGGCCACTGGCCGGGAGGTCGGGTGGCGCGCGGCCACTGGGTGGCAGGGGGAGGTGGCTGGCCGGCAGCAGGGGAGGGACGAGAGAGAAAAGAGAGAGAGAAGGGGAGAGGGAACAACGCGCGCGGGGAAGAAAAAAGAGAAGAAGACCGGTCCGATCCGATCCGGTTCGATTCCGCCGGTTCGATTCAGAATACAAAATTTTGAATTTTTACTCTGCCTCGGGACCGAAAACGAGGTCCAAAAATTCTGAAAAAATTTCAGAAAACTCCGAAAAATACGTAGACTCCAAATATATTTTTAGTTTTGCCACGTGGTCTTTAAATTAATTTTTAAAATTCATTAAAGTTTATATTTTTGAAAAATCGAACCCGATTTTTAAAATCCGAAAAATCTCAAAAAAATTCCTAAAATTTAAATAAAATTAAAATACCAAAAATGCTCATAAAATTTAAAATTTTGGGGTGTTACATTCTTCCCCCCTTACAGAAAATTCGTCCTCGAATTTTACACAAGGCAGAATAAAGCACATGATTATACGTTGAACAGATAAGGGTACTTGCTACGCATGTCCCGTTCTGACTCCCAGGTGCACTCTTCCACTGACTGACTCCTCCACAAAACCTTAACCATAGGGATCTGTTTGGATCTCAGCTGTCTCACTTGGTAGTCCACTATGGCTACAGGCTGCTCCTCAAATGTCAAGTTCTCTTTTAGCTCTATCACATCCGGCTGTAGTACATGAGAAGGATCTGGAATGTATTTCCTGAGCATGGAGATGTGAAACACGGGATGAACATGAGAGAGGTTGGGTGGTTGCTCCAACCGGTAGGTAACTGCTCCAACTCTATCAGTAACCTCAAAAGGTCCAATATACCGAGGTGCCAACTTGCCCTTCTTTCCAAATCTCATGACTCCCTTCATTGGAGAAACCTTCAGGAATACATAGTCGCCCACTGCAAACTCAACATCCTCCGTCTGGGTCCGTGCATAACTCTTCTCGCCACGGAAAATCGTTCTCGATGCTCTCGATTAAAGGAACTACCTCTGAAGTGTACTGCACTAGGTCTACATCATGCACCTTCGCTTCCCCCATTTCTGTCCAACACAGAGGAGACCTACACTTTCTTCCATATAGTGCCTCATAGGGTGCTATCCCTATGCTGGAGTGGTAACTGTTGTTGTAGGCAAACTCCACCAAAGCTAGCTGCTCATCCCATTGACATCCAAAATCCAAGACGCTCATGCGAAGCATGTCTTCCAGTGTTTGGATTGTCCTTTCAGACTGTCCGTCTGTCTGAGGGTGGAAAGCCGTACTAAAGTTCAACTGTGTGCCAAGTGCCTCCTGCAACTTTCTCCAAAACCGAGAAGTGAATCGGCCCTCTCGCCGATATTATGGAAGCCTAACTCCATGCAATCGACTATTTCTCGAATGTAGAGCCGCGCATCGTGCCACAGAGTATGTAGTCTTTACAGGCAAGAAGTGAGCTGATTTGGTCAAGCGGTCTACAATTACCCATATCAAATCATATCCTCGCGTGGTACGAGGCAACCCAGTCACAAAATCCATAGTGATCATTTCCCACTTCCATTCTGGGATAGGGAGCTCTTGCAGCCTTCCCCGACGGTCTCCGTGTTCAAACTTCACCTTCTGACAAGTCAAGCACTTGGACACAAAGTCTGCTATGTCTCTCTTCATGCCATTCCACCAATAGCTATCTTTCACATCATGGTACATCTTGGTGGAACCTGGGTGGACACTGTAAAGTGTGTAGTGTGCCTCTCGCATGATTTCATTCCTGAGGTTATCCACATCAGGCACACATATCCTAGAACCTTGCACTAGGGCGCCATCATTGGCAAATCCAAACTCACCACCTTCACCTTGCTGTACTCTTTCTATAATCTTCATCAGTTGTTGGTCTCTGTGCTGGGAAACTCTAACTCTGTCCCTCAAGTCTGGCCTCACTGAAAAGTGAGCCAACAATACCCCCTCATCGGAAAGATCTAGGATTAAACCTTGATCCATCAACTCATGTACCTCCTGAATCAATGGTCTCTTCTCTACTGAAATGTGCGCCAAACTGCCAGAAGATTTTCTGCTTAAGGCATCTGCCACAACATTGGCCTTTCCAGGGTGGTACTGGATGGTGCAATCATAGTCTTTCAGAAGCTCCATCCATCTCCTCTGTCTCAAGTTTAAATCTCTCTGTTGGAAGATGTACTTCAAACTCTTGTGGTCGGTGTATATCTCACAAACTTCACCATACAGGTAGTGTCTCCAAATTTTTAGTGCAAAGAATACAGCCGCCATTTCCAAATCATGGGTAGGGTAGTTCTGCTCATGCCTCTTCAGCTGCCTTGAAGCATAAGCCACTACCTTTCCATTCTGCATCAAAACACACCCTAGGCCAACTCTGGAGGCGTCACAATACACGGTGTATCCTTCACCACTCACAGGTAGTGTCAACACAGGCGGTGGTTAGACACTCCTTAAGCGTCTGAAACTCACCTCACAAATATCCATTCCAAATGAATGGAACATTCTTCCTGGTCAACTTAGTTAGGGGAGCCGCTATCCTGGAGAAATCTTGTACAAAACGCCTATAGTAGCCAGCTAAACCCAGAAAACTTCGCACCTCAGTGACTGTTGTAGGCCTAAGCCAATCAATTACAGCTTCAATTTTCTTGGGATCCACTTGAATGCCGTCACTAGAAACCACGTGTCCCAAGAATGAGATGCTTTCTAGCCAAAATTCACATTTTGAAAATTTGGCATATAGGCCGTGCTCCTCAACGCCCGCAACACCATCCTCAAGTGCCACACGTGTTCTTCCTCGATGCGAGAGTATACCAAAATGTCATCTATGAATACGATGACAAACGGTCCAAAAATGGCTTGAACACCTGCTCATCAAGTCCATGAAGGTCTTTGGTGCATTAATGAGTCCAAAAGACATCACCAAGAACTCATAATGACCATATCTTGTCCTGAAAGCCGCTTTGGACACGCCCTCATCCCCGATTCTCAATCGATGGTAGCCTAATCGCAGTCTATCTTGAAAAGAATCTAGCTCCTTGAGCCGATCAAACAAATCATCGATCCGAGGAAGTGGATACTTGTTCTTCACAAATACCTTGTTCAAATTGCTGTAGTCGATACACAACCTCAATGACCCATCCTTCTTTCTCACAAATAAAACAGGAGCGCCCCAAGGTGAAGTGCTCGGACGTATAAAACCCTTGTCCAAAAGCTCCTGTAGTTGCTCCTTCAGCTCTTTCAATTCTGGTGCCATCCTCGTAAGGTGGCATCGATATGGGGTTTGTACCCGCACAACATCAATGCAAAACTCTATTTCCTTCCCGATGGCAACCCCGAAGCTCCTCTGGGAAGACATCCATAAATTCTCTGACAACAGGAACATTTTCCATGCTGACACCTTCTACAGATGTATCTCTCACCAATGCCAAATACCCTTGGCATCCACGCCTCAACATTTTTCTAGCACTAATTGCTGACACCAAATTATATGGAGCCACGCTCCTGTCACCATCAAAGCTAAACTCTTCCACACCAGGTATGTGGAAATACACCTTTTTGTTCCTGCAGTCTAAAGTGGCATAGTGAGTTGACAACCAATCCATCCCCAGGATTACATCAAAATCCATTACTGGTAGAGGAACCAAGTCTGGGAGGATCTTTCCATCCACTACCACTGGGCTACCCGGAAAAACCATATCTACATCTATGTTGTCACTAAGTGGGGTAGCTACTGACAAAGGGCACTCTAAAGTTGTAGGGTTTCTACCCAACCTCATGGCAAACACAGGGGAGACAAATGAGTGCGTAGCACCCGGATCTATCAAAACACGAGCCTCATAAGAACAGACCAGAAGAATACCTGCCACAACTGCATTGGAAGCCTGAGCATCCTGGTGGGTCAGGGTGAAAACCCGAGCTTGACTCTACCCTGAGTGGCGTAACTCGACATCGACTTCTACCTCCAAATCCACGCCCCTTGTCCTCGGCCTGGCCATCGAATCGATCGCCATGTTGGAAGTACCCGGATACAACTGGCGAGGAACATTTGCAACAGAACCCTGTGACCCCATCTGTGGCTCGCTGAACATGGGGCATTCCCTAGCAAAGTGACCTGGTTGGCCACACCTGAAGCATACTCCTGACCCCATCAAACAAGGTCCTGAATGTCCTCTTCACACTGTGCACACGGTGCAAAGAGGATCTGAACTGCACTAATCGCTGTATCCCGAACTGTGACCACTGCTGGATCCGTACCCTGGTTTGAATCCTCGTGGTTTGTGTCTAAAACCACTTCTCTTGTTCCTACTCTTTCCTCTGTAATTACTCTGGCCACCACTATCCGGAGTACCCATTTGGGGAACACCTTAAGAACCTCTCGCCTGCTTTTTCTTTGCTATTCCAGTCATCCACAAAGATAGCTAATCTCTATCTGTCTCGCTTGATCAACTACCACGCCAAAAGACCGATCGGACATCATGGCCAGTTTGCATACCTCCGTCAAGCCCCTTTAGGAATCTCTTCACCTTCATAGTTTCGTAGCTACTCAGTAGGGGCATATCTGCTCAATTCCAAATTTCAGAGCATATTCATCTACTGACACGCCATTCGCCTTAAGGCCTCAAAGGCCCACCGCTTCGATCTCTCAAGCTTTCGCACAAACCGATTGATAAAAGTTCCACAACCGAGCCCATGTCAAGCCCTCCATCCGGTAACACGTAGTCATTGATCCATTGTCTATGTATAGTCCACATGACATGCTGCATTCACTCTATTAGTCTTCTATCACCAATCAATTACATTCTCGCCTGCAGAATCCAAAACCGATATGCATCATCTGACACATCATAAGTACCAGGCACCAACTTCTTGAAATTTATGATCTGTTTGTAAGATTCCTCTCTTGGTGCGGTGGACTGCTGCTGCTGTGGAGGGTGGACCATATACTGCGCCATCATATCAATGGTCCTCTGCAATCCAGCTAGAGTAGCTGCCATGGGGTCCATGGGACCCTGTGCCATGAAAGACTGCTCGACCGTGGGCACCGCTTTCTACTTGAGCAGCCTCTAGGCCTCCTACCCCGCCTCCTGGCAAAGGCGCTCATCCTGTCCGACACCTCGTCGGGCACATCTGCTCGTGCAAGGCGCCTCTCCTGCTTCTACGCATTTTCCTGAAATTCAGCAGCATTAGCCCACAAAATTCAAAACTGCACAATACACAGCTCTATAGACTCATATTTATACACAATATATGGAGCAGAAACTAGAAGCAAAGACGACAATGCAAGACGAATGTGGACCCTATTTTTCCGCATGTGACTCCTAGTAGACTCTTCCCAACACTTTAGACAATTGTTCCCTATGAATCTGGAGCCTAAGCTCTGATACCACATTTGTCACGACCCAACCTATGGGCCGGACCCAAGACTAGGACACAGGCCAGCCTAAAGCCCCCGAGGCCCGTAGTAAGCCTAACTGTTCATTAACCCAACTCTAAGGCCCATTTGGGCCCAATTTCAAGAAAACAAACGGACAGAGTCCGGCCATAAAATGGACTTACCAACGGAGAGTTTTCGACTCACCCGACCTGTAAACACAATATATAGTCAATTGGGGAGCTCAGCTCACCCTCCACATACTCATCAACATAATAATAAATGGGAGCTCAGCTCCCTCATCCAATCCATCAAACATGCATAGCATATTAAGTTTACAGGTCCCAAAATAATAATTTAGTTTATAGAACCAAATCAAATAAACATTTCTAACACATGCGGAAATTCTAAGATTTAACAAGTTTATACAAACAGTAATAATTGACCTGCGAGGGAGAAAGCAGGTTAACCTCAAAAATATCCTCCCGTGGCTGTAAAAATTTTTGAACAGAGTGAGCGTTCGACTCGGAGAGTAAAATATCAATTTTAACCATAATCTCTATAACTATCTAAAACTAATGCAACTGTGGAATGAAATGCAACATCGCAATAAATTCACATCATAGCATCAAAAGGTAATTTGGAGCACTCACGCACTCGTAGCATCAATCATAATATATGGGAGCCGATCCCTATACGACTCTCTTAAATCCAACTGGTGCCGTGCCAAGAACTCAGCTCGGACTTCCACTTAATAACCATATCGAGGGTCCCAGCGAAGAACTCAAGCCGTAACTACCCCTCGAAGGATCGGGTCCCAGCGAAGAACTCAAGCCGTGACTACTCGTCCTATCCATAGTCCACACCACATCACACGCACGCCAACGCACGCACACTGCTCCAAATTACCGCAACAACATTCATGGCACTTTAACAGTTATCAATGTAACATAAATCGTGCCTAGAGTTTAACTACATAATTATATGCATATAAGTGATGCATGGGCAGGCTGAACATATAATAATATCGAAATTACAATTAAAATTAATATTTTACTCATAGACTTGACGACAATCACTGTGGCGGCTGGGCGGAGGAAGAAGGCTGTCCCGGCTCACCTGACAATTATATTACAATTATTTAATACAATCCGACTCAATACAAATAAAGAAAAAGACCAATACGTCCTAAGTCGTGCCGAAAATCCGGCAGAGTCTCCTTTATACCTAGGACCTACCCAACCTGCAAAAGGGTTCAAAACACACTTCTATACTCACAATCCATATATCCACAGTTCAATCATATCACACAGCCCCTCCTGGTCCCATCAAATCAGTCATCCATCACAATACGCAAAATTTCAATTTAGTCCTTATAATTGACCATTTTTGCAAAAACTGCCCAAATAAGCTCTAAAAATTCTAAAACTTTGCCCCGCGGTCCTTAGCAATATTACTAAGCTATTTCAAAAAGAATCATAATTTTCTAAGCTACCACGAATATTTTACGGATTTTTAATCCTATTTAAGCACTAGAAAATTATGTAAAAACAAGGTTTGGGTTTACCTTTGCCGATTCTGACTTCGGGAACGCGCTCGGGATGTCTGACAATAGGGGGCTAGCCAAAACCTCGATCCAATTCGGAGACTTTCCCGGTAACGGGTCTGTCTGGCCGGAAATTCACAGACTCGGTCAACTGTCGAATTTCCGCGAATTGAGGATACCTACACGAAGCCCATAACACGAGGGTTAGTACATAAATTTTTCAGAATTTTCTAAGCTCATTAAATGCTCGGAAAAACACTGCGAAGCTCCGTGGGACCCACCGAAAAACGGTGTCGGAAAAATTTGAAATTTATGTCGCCGCGAAGCTCTCGACGAGTGGAGCGTGCTGGTACCCTCGGTTTTCTCGTGGGATTCACGGTTTTCGAGAAATCTAGCCCAAAAGTCTAAATGGGCTAAAATCTTCCCGAGCAAAAATCGGACAAACCGCTCGATGGATTTCGACGTTCTTGGTGTCTATGGAAAGCTCTCGCCGAGTAGATAATTTTAGACACAAGACTCGATCCAAAATTGACCTGAGATCAGGTTATTATCAGCTGAAAGTACAAGAGCAGAGTATTTCTAAAACTGCCTTCAGAACCCGCTATGGCCATTATGAGTTTTTGGTTATGCCATTTGGGTTAACTAATGCTCCGGCTGCTTTTATGGATCTGATGAACACTATCTTCAGACCATACCTCGACCAGTTTGTTGTGGTATTCATAGATGATATATTGGTCTATTCGAGGAATGCAGAAGAGCATGATAGACATCTGCGGATTGTACTGCAGACTTTGAGGGACAAATGGATATATTCAAAATTGTCGAAGTGTAAATTTTGGCTGAAGGAAATATCTTTCTTGGGGCATGTAGTATCAGAAGAGGGCATTAAGGTAGATCCAAGTAAGATTGAAGCTGTCCTTAATTGGAGGCCACCTAGAAATGTCACAGAAATTCGCAGTTTTCTGGGTTTAGCTGGATACTACCGTCGGTTTGTGAAGGGATTCTCGATATTGGCATCTCCATTGACCAAGCTGCTTAGAAAAGATGTAAAATTTCAGTGGACGGATAAATGCCAACAGAGTTTTGATGAATTGAAAAGATGTTTGACAGAGGCTCCAGTCCTGACTTTACCCACACCGGGTAAAGAATATACAGTTTACAGCGATGCTTCTCACAATGGGTTGGGTTGTGTGTTGATGCAAGATCGAAATGTCATTGCCTATGCATCACGCCAGCTGAAACCGCATGAGAGGAATTATCCGACACATGATTTGGAGCTTGCAGCCATTGTGTTTGCTCTTAAGATCTGGAGACATTATTTGTATGGAGAGAAATGTTACATCTACACAGATCATAAGAGTTTGAAGTATTTGGGCACCAAGAAAGAGTTGAATTTGAGACAGAGGAGGTGGTTAGAGTTGATAAAAGACTATGATTATCTGATAGACTATCAGCCAGGAAAAGCTAATGTTGTGGCTGACACCCTAAGTCGCAAGACTATGGCAAGTCTACGGGTTACTCCTTTGTCTTTGGTACATGAGTTGAGGTTATTATATGCCAGCTTAGAGATTAATGATGATGGGCAGGCAGCAGTTGCATGGCATGTACAGCCAGTGTTGATTGATCGCATCGTAATGACCGCCGTAATGATGAAAGGTATCGGTCGTTGGAAGAAGTCCTACAGGCAAGAAACCGAGTTCTCAATCGATATGATGGTTTCTTTGCTACACAAGGCAGAATGTGTGTTCCTAATGATGTTGATTTGAGGCAGATCATTTTGAAGGAAGCACATGAGTCTCCTTTTGCCATGCACCCTGGTGGTACAAAAATGTATAGATGGCTAAAGGAGCATTACTGGTGGATGGGTTTAAAAAGAGATGTGGCAGAGTTTGTATCCAAATGCCTAACTTGTCAGCAAGTAAAGGCAGAGCATCAAGTGCCAACTGGGTTATTACATCCATCGCCGTGCGTAATGGAAATGGGAAAGAATAACAATGGATTTTGTAATGGGACTTCCGAGAACACAGAAGAGTCATGATGCAGTATGGGTCATTGTTGACAGACTGACTAAGTCTGCTCATTTTCTGCCAGTCCGAATGGACTATAGTCTAGATAGATTGGCCAGGTTGTACATTGATGAGATTGTGAGACTTCATGGAGTGCCAGTATCCATTGTATCAGACAGAAATCCTAGGTTCACTTCTAGATTCAGGGGTAGTCTTCAGAGAGCTCTAGGAATTACATTGAACTTCAGTACTGCATTCCACCCACAGACAGATGGCCAGTCTGAGAGGGTAATTTAGATTTTGGAGGACATGCTACGGGCTTGTGTGATTGAGTTTGAGGGTAGTTGGGATACACACTTGCCTTTGATTGAGTTTGCTTACAACAACAGCTACCAATCAAGCATTGGGATGCCTCCATATGAAGCTTTGTATGGCAGGAAATGTAGAACCCCGTTGTGTTGGGATGACGTGGGTGAAAGAAAAATGATTGGACCCGAAATTGTTCAACAGACTGAAGAGAAAATCAGGGTGATCAGAGATCAACTTAAAACTGCATCAGACCGTCAGAAGTCCTATGTTGATTTGAAAAGAAGGGATATTCAGTATGCAGTGGGTGAGAAAGTTTTCCTCAAGGTTTCTCCTTGGAAGAGGATTATGAGATTCGGCAGAAAGGGGAAACTAAGTCCTCGTTTTATCGGGCCATATGAGGTTCTGGAAAGAGTGGGTCCTTTGGCATATCGTTTGGCACTACCTCCAGAGTTAGAGAAGATACATAATGTCTTCCATGTGTCTATGTTGAGGAGGTATCGATCAGACCCATCTCATGTACTACCAGTAGAAGAAATTGAAGTAAATCTAGACCTCACATATGAAGAAGAACCCATAAAGATTCTGGCTTATGAGGTGAAGCAGCTACGGAACAAGCAGATACCATTGGTAAAAGTGCTGTGGAACCATCATTCGGGCCAGGAGGCTACTTGGGAACGAGAGGAGGACATGAGGAGACAACACCCACAGCTGTTCAGAGATTGATACCAGGTAAAATTTCGAGACGAAATTTATTTAAGGGGGGGAGAATTGTAACACCCCTATTGGTATAGCCTGGTATATTTCACTGTTCCGGTGACCGGTGTCGGTCCGGACAATTAATGGGATTAGGGCCACACTTAAGACAATTTGAAAAGCCATAAACACAAATAATTAGTAATGTTTAATTAGTTAACTATAAATAAGAAAAACAGAACATAAGAGGTTAAACGAGCCGAGAGTCACAGCGATGAGTGACCTCCTCGGGAACGACTGCGAAGTCGTTTTAAACTCAAATTTCGAACCATAAAAAGTGACGCTGCGGTCCTTAGGACCCTTATGAACACAGTGGAAAAGAGAAAATCACGAAAAAGAACTGTTAAGCCAGTCAAATAATTAGGTCAGGGAACCGGAAGAAATATGGAATTATTTGCAAACCGGGATGAATCGGCGAGGGGCAATTTGGTCAATTGACCCCGAGAGCTGACTCCTGACCTAACTGTCAAATAAAATCGGAGAAAAGAAAATTTCGGAATCGAGAATTAAATTAAAGAACTAATAGAAAAAAATAAATAGAAAAAAAAGAAAGAAGATGGAAAAGTCAAAGTTGATGACATTATGAATGATGTCATAAACAAATTAATTAAGTGAATTATTAAATTGGAATTTATGGTCTTCCAAATCAAAATAAATAAAAGAAAACAAAAGAAAAAAAAAATTAAAGTTATCTTCTTCAAAAAGAAAAACGTGACTCTCTCTTCCCTCTCCCATAAACCACCATTGTTACACTAGAGAAGCTTGAATCCAAGCTTTCTTTCAACCATTTAAGCCTATTTTGACCCCAACTTGACTTATTAGAACCTGATTTAGTTACTTGAGAAGAAGTTTGATCACAAAAGAAAGAAGAAAAGTAGAGGAAAATTGAAGAATTAGATAAACAAATTCTGCTCACTTAAGGTAAACTAATCCAACTTTTCTTTTTAGTTTATGTGATGGATTTAGGGTAGAAATGAATGAGATTATATGAAGAAATTGAAAAATATTGCATGATTAGGAAGAGAGGGAATTTTCAGCCAGCCATGGATGTATGAGTGTGGATGTATTTTAAATGAATTAAAGGTGTTAATAAACTTGCATGAGTATGGTAGTAAGATGAAAAGGCATAAATGTAAGTAATTATAACAATTAAGTGAGATTAGGGTTTTGTATGCTAGGGTTTGTGAACCAAATTTTGGAGAAATGCATAAATGATGACTTTGGTCTATTGTGAGATGAAAAATGGTCAATAATGACCAAAAGAGATGTGTGGGAATTGTTGAAATGAAAACCAAATTCGTAGGTCCAATGGTCATGCTACTGGCAGCATGACCAAACCCACTTTGAAGGACCAAAACTCAAATTTTACAAGTCCAATTGATATGCCACCAATTGGGGATGAAAATAGACATAAAATAGCACAATTTTCATTAAGGAACCATGGCCAAAAACTGACTAAAACTTGGTGAAACAATTGACCAAAGTGAAATGAGAGCAGCCATCGCAAGAAATCGACCAAATGAACAAGAATCGCTCATTTGGTCATAACTTGAGCTAGAAGGGTCAAAATGACCTGAAATTTTACCAGCAATTAGATAGGACATAGATCTAAAACTTTCATGAACAACATCACCCCCAATTATGCCATTAACCCATTCAAATTATTGAGCAAAGTTAAGTTACCAAACCTGCAACTCTGCAGATTTTCATTTGAGCAGTAATGTTTGGAGGGTTATAACTCTCTCTACAAAACTCCGATTTAGGCGATTCTTGAACCGATGGAAACCTAAGACATAGTAGAACATTTCATATGAAGAAAGTTAGACCAAATTATGAACTTAACTTAATCAAATTACTGACCAAAGTTGGATCAAAATCTGCCAGAACCCAAAATACCAGTATGAACAGTGCACGTGAACAGTAAACTTATTTTGGCCATAACTTGAGCTACAAAACTCCGATTGAGGTGATCCTAGAATGAGAATACGCTTAAGACAATAAGGAACATTTTCTATGAAGGAAGTTTTGTCAAATTCCAACAGTAGATCGACCAATGGAACAGTGCAACTTTGAAGCACTAAAACCGAAAATTGGCAATTTTGCCAAAATGACCTAAGCTTTGAAAAAGTGACCAAAACCAACAAGTTTAATGACCAAAATGTGGTATGTGGGTGAAGTTGGAGTTCCCATACCTATTAAGCCTTAAAAAGTCAACAATTTGACTTGAATAGTGTAGTGAATAGTAACCCAAAACACAAAAACTTCGAGAACGTCGAATTTAACGCAATAGAGCTAGTTAAAATGAAGTGAAATTTATTTTTGGATTTATGCTAAGTTATGGTACTGAAACACTGTGAAATTGTGTGTTTCAACTGAAAAAGACTTGGAAGCCCTTAAAGACTGAGTCAAGGCCTAGAGGCGACTCCAGTCAGGTTTGTGCACAATAAATTTATGTAATTGTTTTCCAATTGAAAATTTAAATTGCTATACTTTATGAAGTCGCTGTGTTATTTATGAATTGTGTTGCCACTTTGTGACTACAAAAATAACTTTGAAAATTGTTTGGGATCTCTCATAAATTATTGAATATAATTGTTTTAAATTGATTTTGGATTCACACTTAGCATGACAGTACCACATTTCCTCCTCCATTTATGGGGTTGAGATCGTTTATTTTCCTCCATCTCTGGCTTGCCAGTTGAGGTTGTAGATCGGATGAGTACTCATTAGCTAGCTAGCCACCTCCCTCATTGGTTTCGATTAATGGGGTTGAGATTGCTTTGTCGTGGTGTACAACGCGGCATTTATAAAAAATTTTGTGTCATTGCTTAAGTTGTGTATAACTTTGGCAACACTGTGTTTATGAAATTGTTTGACTAAACTGGGTTTAATATATTATTTGACAAAATGAGTTGTTATGAGCTTTGATATTTGTAAAATGTGATTGTGAAGTATTCAAATTATGTTTCATCAATAAATGATTTATGTATCGCATTTTAAATCTTTATTGTGCACCACTGAGTATGTTTATACTCAGCGATAGTTTAATTTACTGTCGCAGATAAGAGCAAGGAGAAAGAAGAGAGTGAGTCATGGATTGACAAGAACTTCTTGATCCCTTTTGTACGGGTATTGTTTTATACCCTTATGGTTATTTTGATGTAAATACTGTAATGTCATAAGTATCAATGTAAATTGAGCAGTTGTAAATAAATTGTAATAATATTATTTTGGGTTTGCTTCTGTAAATTTAATATTTGTAAATATGAATTTTCTGCTTTATGCCTTGTTAATGAAGTGTTAAAAATTTTGTGATGACCAAATTTGATTAAATTGTGGAAATTGCTTTGAAGTGATTTGAATTGGGTTGATTTGAGTTTTATTGGAGATTAGGAGTTGTGGAAAACTTTTGTAAGTGCTTTTTACAGGTCTTTGAAGAACTGGTTTCTCAAAATACAGAGGGAACTCTGTCAAAATTTTTATAAAATTTGCAGCAAAATTTAAATGGACAAAAATTTTTACTAGTCCTTAAGCTTTGAATAAATGGTTTTTAATTCTCTCTAAAATGCTCAGCACTTCCCAAAATGTAAGAAAATTGTTTTAAAATCCCTTGTAGGGTACTTAATGAGTTATCGGTAGGTGAAGTTCGATAGTTTATTAAGTATTCTACGGGATCATGTTATGCCTTACGGAGGGGTAAGGTGTGACAGAGAGCGTAGAAAAGGATGGCATTAGGAAGAACATTGTCAAGTTATGGAACCCAGAAGTACAGGACTTAGAGCAGGTCATAATTGATGTAGTGTTAGGAGCCTGAACCTAGAGCTTAGAGTTACAGGATCTGAATTATACCTTATCTGTTTTCTACCCCCAAAGTAGGATAATGGGACAATGACATAAGAACCCTTTTGGTTGTTGACAGTATAATGGAAATTAGGTGAGTTGTGCGACCAAAGTAGGTAGTAACTGTTGAGCATGCTGTGGTAACTTGAATTGTATTGTCAGATAAAGAAGCAAGATCAGTATGAGTAAGTGGGATAAAAGTCAACGTAAGGGATATAAATATGCAAGATGAGGGATAGTGTCATAGAGGCTTGATGTTAAAATTTAGAATGGTGAGACCTAGAGTCAAAAATTGGAGTTAGACAGATATTTTCAGTGTGATCGATAGGATAATTATGTAAAAAAAAAGTAATAATAAATAAATAAATAAATAATAGTATGATAATATGTAGCAGAACGCTAGAAAAGGTCAGAATAGGACGAGATAGGTATATGTGTAATTATAAGATATTGAGAAGTACATGGACCAGAGGAGTGATTATTGGTAAGATTAGAGTAGATCTGAAAGAATCTGTGAGTGCTTTTATCTTCTAGAATATAACCAAGTACAAGGAGCATTGGACAAATAATTATAAGTATGGAAGATAAATGGAGAGTAAAGAGGAAATAGTAAATTCTAAGATGATATGTCAGGTAGGACAACAGTATAACAAATGGTAAATACAACAGATATCTTGTAATAAAGCACAATAATTACAAAGAAATAATGAAACTAAAATGGGAGACTAAGGGGTATGAGCTAAACCTTGTTTATCAAACAATGGTATACCATAAATGGTAGGAGAACATTTCTCCTTTCCAAATTAGCTCATGTTTCAATTTTAGGAGATTATGTTAAGAAGAGAGATCGTGTCAAAGTGACCTAATTAATTAAAAATTTGATGGGCGTTAGCACATATCCAATCTTTTGAGGTGAAAATGACGATAATGGTGTACCTAATATTAAATACAAAAGAATGATCAGAGACAGGAGTTAAATCGAGCTAGTTACTAGGGCTTACAACCCTTTTGAACTATAAGCTGGAGGAAGTGCTATTTGCTAATGAGTTATAGTGAATGAAATTGTTGCTAATGAGAAAAGTTGAGGCTGAAGTTTGAAAAGCTATGGGCAGTATATGTGATTATATTAAGGAGAATAAACACGTGAAGTATCTTATTCGAAATTAAGGCATGACACATATTTCCCACAGCCGTGTTAGTTCAGATGGAACTTATAATTTCTGAGGCTCCTATCAATCCAGAATGAGCAATTTCCTACTAAGGTTGGTAGGGCATGATAATGTTCTGATAGTTAAGTTGGGAAAGGGGATACAAAAAGAATTTTCTATGGTTAATTCCAAGTGTTACATAATGTGAAGAATGTGCTGGTAGGAGTCAATCGTAAAGTTAGAATTCTCGAAGTAATGGAACTAGTAATCAAGATAAGACTAAGAAATAAAAAAAAAAAGTTAAAGTTGATGATGGGATGGACATCCTTAAAGCAAAAGGTGTAAGGGTGAGACAGAATTAAGATTAAGGAATAAGTAAAACAGGTTGAAAAGATGTCAACAATAGCAGAAATAGGAAAAGGAAGTGGATAAGATCCAAAGGACAGGAAGAAAGCTCGGTAGAGCTAGTTATAATGATGAGGATAAGAAGGAATATGTATGCTAGGAACACACTAAGAGATGTTTGAAACAAGTTATTATGAGATGATAGATTAAAGGAGTAGTGGAGCCTCGATCTAAGTGCTAATGTGTCAAAAGTAGGCCACATACTAAGAAGCTTTGGGAAGAAGTCTAGATATTTTCATTCCAGAGAAGGAGTGGGAAACGATAAAGTTGCATTAACGGGATTGTCAGGGAATACAAATACATTTGTCCTATAAGGGAAGAGACCCAGTTCACTTTCCAATGTTGATAAATGGTACACTTGGCCCTTGGAGGAAACTCTACCTAACTAGTTACATAAGATGGATAAAGGTCGGTCTAAGTACTTTAGTGTGACTCAAAGTAAATTGGGAATTTGGAGTGTTATAAGGGATGCACTGGTGTTGACCACTGAGGTCATAAGATGAGTGAAGATCTCAAACAAGATGCCTAGATTAGGTGCTATAGGAAAACTACTCATAGGATGCCTTAGGATAAGGAACATAAGTCATGTCCTTTGGAAACATAAATTGTTGAAAAGGAAGAATAAGGACAAAAATCACTAAGAGACGTGTTAGGGCGCAAGCTAACCACCAAATGGATTTAAGTAAAGAGACATCAAGTCAAGTACAGAGAGGTTTAGCGAATACTTGAAATGTCAAAAAAATGGCCAATGAATAGTTACAAGATAAGAGCCCTCTAGAAAGAGATGATGACAGATAGGACACTATAGTAGAATCAGAGAGCAGTAGAATGTTATCTATAATATATGAAGAGTTTGAAGAATAAAATATTTTACCAATCTCTGCATAGCTGGAGGAGTGATGATCGCACGTGTTATAAAAATCTTCTTTTCTTTATCTTTAGTTTGTACGAAAATTCGAGAACGAATTTTTCTTAAGGGGGGAAGAATGTAACAACCAAAATTTTCTAATAAATATATTTTATTTTTCTTTTATTGACCTGATAATCTATTGATATTTTATTCATGAATTTAAATTAACATTTTTCACAATGGTAATTTTTGTTAAATGGGTATCATTTTGTTTTTCATATATTATTATTATTATTATTATTATTATTATTATTATTATTATTATTATTATTATTATTATTATTATTATCATTGTTGTTTTAAATTGAAAGCTAAAATTTCAAAGAATTAAAATTTTGGACTTAAGTGAATAACTCATGAAACTTTAGGGGCTAGCTATGTAATTAAAAGATAAAAAAAAAAACCCAGAAAATCAAAAACGCAGCAGTAGCACCCCCCGCCCCTTCCACGCATCCTTTCCTGATTTCCCCCTCCCCATTCTTTCTTTCCCTTCTTCTCCTGCAAGTGCCCAAGCCGGTCGGCAGGACAACCACCCAATGGCCACTGGAGCTGCTCCAGACGGTGAGAGGTGGCGGCAGCGCAGGTCGACGAGAGAGAGAGAGAGAGAGAGAGAGAGCGCTTGAGTGAGTTAAAGGCCAACTCCGGCCACTGCGCTGTCGGACGGAGGTGGAAGACATCGGCGAACCTTCCTGGACGGTAAGGACCCCAGTTCCCGACCAAGCATGCCGGAATCCATGGAGTTTTCCGGCAAGATCAGGAGGAGAGAAAATGTTGGGCAGTGAGCATTCCGGCCATTTTTTGGGCGATCTGACCGTCGGATCAGAAATCAGAGACCAGCGATGGACTCGGGACGGCGAAATCTTTGACATAGGACCAGTCCTGCTCCGATCGGACATCGTTTGAAAAAGGCGATAATCGAACGGTCCATATCACTTGGTGAGATTTTCACACTTTTTCGATTCCCAAAATTTAAAAATAATTTTATGATAATTATTAACACAATTTGGACTTAATTTATGTGCAATCAGATCAGGATAACTCACCGGCATCGGGACCACATTTTCAGCCAGATCTGGCAGCCCGTCTCAGAAGGTGGTTGATATTATAGTCAATCCTAGCATTTTTAGATATTCTGGACGCGTTTCATGTGTCAGAATTGGCATAGGTAAACCCGAACTCCAAGTTGCTCATTTCCGGCTAATACCGATTTAGAATAAAATTCATAAAATATTCGTGGATGATCAGAAAATTATAATTCCTTTTGCAATAGCCTTATAATATTATTAAGGATCGCGAGGCAAAATTTTAGAATTTTTAGAGCTCATTTGAGTAGTTTTTGCAAAAAGGCTAGTTATAGGAGCTAAATTGTAATTTTTCAAATTGTGATTGTTGACTGTTTGGGTGGGCCCAGGAGAGGCCTTGTGATGTGATTGACTTGTGATTGTGTGATTGGCAGATATAGAAGTGTATTTTGAAGCCTTTTGCAGGTTGGGTAGGTCCCAGGTATAGGGGAGACTCTACCAAATTTTCGACACAAATTAGGATGTGTTTGCCTCTTTAAAATTTATTTTTATTTGAATTAGCACTAATAAATTTACAATGAAATTATGTAGGTAATCAGGGTCAACTATCTTCCTTCACCCAACCTCTACAGTCGTCTCTGGTGTACTGTGAGTAAAATATTAATTTTAATTATAATTTCGATATTATTACATGTTCAAGCATGCCCATGCATCACTTATAAATATGTATCTATGTAACTAAACACTAGGCACATTTTATATTGCATTCATAATTAATGAAGTATCATGAATGTTGTTTGTGGTAATTTGGAGCAGTGTGCGTGCGTTGGCGTGCGTGTGGTATGGTATTGGATATAGACAGGACGGGCAGACACGGCTTGATAGACACTTGCTAGGACCCGATCCTTTATGGATAAGTTGGGGTAGACATGACTTGAGAGACACTCGCTGAGACCTCGCATTTGGTTTATTAAGCGAAAATTTGGCTTTAGAGACACTCGCTGGCAGAGGTTGGATTAAGAGAATTGTATAGGGGATCAGCTCCCATATATGTACTGTTTGAACAGTGTTGGGTGGGTGAGTGCTCCAAATTGCCTTTTTATTATTATGATGTGATTTGTATGAAATTTATGATGATGTTGCATTCCATTCCTTAGGATGCATTAGCTTTAGATAGCTATAGAAATTGTGGTTACAATTAGTATTTTACTTTCTAAGTCGAACGCTCACTCCTGTTCATCATATTTTTCCAGGCTATAGGAAGATACCTTTTTCAGAATAGCATACTTTTTTTCTCGCAGATTATCAATAATTACTTAATTTTATTATTATTCTCTAAATTTGAAATTTAGAACTCCGCATGTGTGAGCAATAGTATAAACCCTGTTCGAAATTGTGTTAATTTAAATTCTTGAGGCTAATAAATAGAGATTTGTTTGACACTTAAATAATTTGTAAATGATGTAACCGGGTTGAGCTGGCCTCCCCCTAATTTGAGCTTATAATAATTATTGGGTTAAGTTGACCTGAAATAAAATTATAATATTTTAATTTAAATTATTTTTATATACATGTTGGGCTTAAATTATGGGTCTGGTCATGTGTTTGAGAATATAAGGCTTACTATAGGCCTTGGGGGCTTTATGCTGGCCCAGGTCCTAGTGTCGATCCGTCCCATAGGTTGGGTCGTGACAATCAAGGCTAATTAAATTTTAGTATTTTATTTTATTTTTTTTTATAAAATATCTATAATTAACGTAAAAATTTTAAACTTTTTCTAATATAATAAAATAAATTTAGTTTGATATAATTTAATATAATATTAATTTTTTTTAATTCTAATTATGTTCAATTTGATTATTTATTTTTATTTGATAGAATTAATAACGCACACTCATATTAATAAATATTAATGTTATTAATTTTTATTTAATATACAATATTTTACATAATTACATATTTTCTTTTGATATGAAAAAAAACTTTAAAAATTAGATTAACAAATATATTAACATTACTAAATTATTTATAAATAATAAATTAATAATTAAAATTTTTATTTATATAAAAAAATAAAATAAAAGTGTTAATAGAATAAAAAACACTGAGATTGATATATTAATAATTTTAATTGAAATTATTATAATAAAAAATTATGTCGATTTACAATAAAACATTTTTAACTCAAGATTTCCGACATGTTCAAGCTGTTCATCTTTGATGACACAACCTAACCTTTAACTTAAGATTCAACAAGTACATGAAGAATCAAAAGCCAAAAAGTAGTAATTGTATATACTATACAATACCTTCGTCACCAGTACACAGGTCCTCATGTTCTGCTCTGGCCATTTTCTTTCCATCTCTCACTACCATCCAACCAGCCTCAAAATCTAGGAGGCAGAGAAAGCAACAAAGTTCCCAATCACCCAAACAAGTGGCAGCACAGTTATAATGAACTCCATCCACAGTAGCACAGAGAAACTGGGAGATCTTTTTCTGATGAAGGCAACAGTTGTAGTATGATGCAGTGGTCCTGAAATGTTTAAATGAGGAAGCAGTGATTACAATAATTTCCTGATTACGTTGAACAGAACACTTAATCAATGCAAAACTCCGTTGTCAGAATTTTGCGTCAATACTGTGAATCACTAGGCGAGGGATAAATTTTGATTGTTTCAGCATGAACCCATTAAAATTTAAACGAAAAAGAAGAAAATCTTCTTAAACCCACCACCGCCAGCAACTGGAGGAGTGTTGGAGTATCTGCCCTCATAATCAGGTCAAGGGACACGACACGAAGAAGTAAAAAACTCAAGAGGCAACATTAACAAGTTAATACATGAATTGCGCAATATAGCAAGACGCTTACCGATTGGACGGAAACAAGAGCATCCCTGACATGATAAACTAGCTCAGAATCACTGAAATTAACATCCTCCATCTCCTGAACCTCCTCCTTAAAGTGATACCATAAGGCTAATTTTTGCGCAGATGATTTCTCTTTCTGCTAGTTAAGCGATTAATCTAGCTCAAATGTTTGAGACTTGAGCTCGAACTTCTTAGCTACTGGAGAAAGGCGGCTGGCTCTTCTTCTTCTTCTTCTTCTTGTGAGGTTGTATGCTGCACCGCGAAGAAGAATAGCAAGCGAGGGTTTTGAGGAACGAGCGAAATTTATTTAGCGTAGTCTTTTTTTTTTTTTTTTAACATAACTCATCGTCTTGGATTTGTCTAACTTAGTTGGGCCCAATTGACTTCAAATTTTGTCCTTGTTTTGGGCTAAGACTTGTTGATCCATTTGATGAACAAAATATAATAATGGGTGTCAATTAGTTGAAATGGGCCAGTATTCAGATTATTTAATTTTAAATTAATTTTTAAAAATTAATGTGAAATTTATCTTCTAAATTCTTGATTATTCTAAAATTTAGGTGTCTTAATTTAAAATTATATAATTCTGTAAAAATGCTCGATCTTATGTGTCTAAAAGGTTCTTCTAAGGCCAAAGTAAGGTAGCTTACACAGTTATCCTCTGCAATTTCTAAATCTCTGTCTCAAATCATTTTAGCCTGAAATTGAAAATTGAGAGACAATGAAAACCCTAAGCATTTCTTAAACTACATTAGCTAATTAGTTTATTGATTTATTAATTTCAAGTTGCATTTTAATAGTATTATTTTTCTTGATCTAAGCATAGGGAGACTACTTGTGTTATATTGTACTAAAGAGTCTTCTAAAATCGCTACATGATTTAAAGGTGTGTATAGCAAATTATACTTCCATTGATTTCTTAAGTTTTCAAACAACTTCCAATATCATATGCTTAAAATCTAGTTGTATATGAGTACGTGTTCGTGTGGGAAAATTTTTTTTAATACCTTATTTATTGTGAATGCGAGACATAATATGTATAATGAATTCACATATTAATGAAATAGAACCCATATATTTATATATTAAATTCATGATAAAATGAGCATTATGAGCACTGTTAGGATGCTAAAGCCCGAAGATGGATGAGCTAGCTGGTGGGAATTGAAAGGAGCAGGACAAGTGAAGATCCAAAAAGTAAGGTTATTGGATAACAAAACTATGCAAGTGTTTAAGAAGCTGTTAAAATTAAGATCCCAACTGCTCAAATGGGCAGCATTCTGATGATAGCCTTCAACTCTTCAACTCAATGGGCTATAAATAGCCTTTGAAGATTTGAGGTCTTTCAATTTATTTCCATATGAATTCTCCATAGAATATATATAGGGTCCCATTACTAATAATAAATGATTAGGAACAAAAAGTAACACTTTGCTTCTTTGTATATATTCCATATCAAATCAATAACACTTTGCTATCTGTGTTAGTAGTATGCCATTGAGCATATCATTGTATTGTATCTTGTAAACATTTATTTCCCATTTAATGGCAAATATTCTTTTCTTTTAAATTTGAATGATTTGAATTTAATTGAAAAAAGTCTTTTAATAATTTGTTCGATTTTCTATTATTAAGTTGTTAAGAATATGAATGACAGAACATTCTAGTACTAGTATTATAAATTCAATTCACAATTAAGGATACTTCATTGGGCATAACTTATTCGGACTGATTGTCACTTATATTTGTTTCCATGGATTAGTATGAGATACTAATGGGATGGAATGGTGAGTCTCATGCCATATAACAAACATGGTGAACACTTAAAGATAAGTAGGCCAATGATAGGGCATATAATCTGTCACACCCTACCTTTCTGTAAAGTATGGCATGATCTCGTAATATGCCTAATGAATTACCGAACTTCACCTACTGATAACTCATTAAACATACTACAAGAGATTTTAAACAAAACTAATTTGTTTTTAGTTAAGGAATAAATTAAGTATCTTTAAAAACCAAGGAAAATTTCTGTGAAAAATCTGCGTGGTGACTGTTAAAATTTCAATAAACCAAATTTTTAGACCTGTTAAAATTAACCTGTGATAATCATATATCATAATTTAAAATCAAGCAATATTCAAACAAAATGATTTCCTTCATTCAAGATCAAAAGAATAATAAATCTTCATTTACATCTCAAAGGAAACATTTAATTATAAAATTTACATTCATTGGAAATAACAAAATTTATATTACAAAATTTACAATAGAATAAAGTCTCAAAAATAATATTACAACATTTATGTACAACTCTGTTGATACAACTGCTCATTTATCTATTACATACATATAGGTCTACTTTACATGAAAATGAAAATACAAGGGTATACCTAGGGTATACTTGAAGACAATCCTATGCAGCTCCAAAATGCGGCTACAAGTAGCTCACTCTACTGCTCTACCTTTCTCTTTACCTGTGACAGCATACAAAAGCTATCGCTAAGTGTTAAACTCAAGGTACATAACTAATAATTTTAAACTCAATATAAAACATGATTTATCAAATCATAATAAAAAGGGGTTTACAATATTTAAATTTTTCATAAGTCATGACATCAATATCACAAATCATTTATTTCAATTACATTTTATCAAAGCATTCACAAATCAATGGTGTTGCCAATAATCACACAGTCTAAGTCATGACACAAAATTTCCAATCAATGTCGCATTGTACACCACGACAAAATAATCTACAACCTCACTAATCTCAATTAATGAGGGAGGTGACTAGCTAGCAATATGAGTACTCATCCGGACTCAACCTCAACTGGCAAGCCAGAGAACATAATCACATATCACATCCCAATTGGCTGTTAATAATGGGAATACCGTAAGGGACTATTATGCCAACTGTGGTTTCAAAATAATCTCAAAATATTTCCATTTGATAATCACATTGCAAATCAAATAATCACATTTCATTCATAAAATATTCTCATATAGGGTTGGCAATACATCAATTCTCAAAACACTTCTAAAAGCATTTAAACCAACTCACCCCCTTGCTATAATAAATTCAAATAGCCAACATCTACCTTTTCACAATTATAAATCCATTTCACAATTCAAAGTTCTCAAAACAATGTATAAATTTCTCTAATGCAAAAGAAAACCATAATTGACTCATATAGAGTCCATTCAATCCAATTACAAAATTTAAAACAAAAGAAAGATCTAATTATGCACAAACCTTCTTTTAATTCTTTCTTCTTGCCTTAATTCTTCCCTTCTTTGGAAGTCTTCTTATTCACAAAAATTCACAAATTCAAGGCTTTAATACTCATTCTAAGTTTCACTCATAGCTAACCAAATAAATTTCTAATAAATTCTAAAGTTATAGTTGATTCTGGATTCTGGACAGTTTTGGACCTTGACTTTTGAACCCAAATTCAACCTAGTTCTAGTCATAATTTGATAATGCAATCTTCATGAAAGTTGTTCCTCTATGTTTTAGTTTTAATTTTCTTTTTAAATCACTTAATTTGGAGTTCTGGATCTCTAGTTATGGTCAAATTACTAGACACTATTTCGGGTACCTTACCCTATAATTCTAGGTTTTATGGATTTTTACCTTAAATTTACATTCTAAATCCAGGTATCTTAAACTCAGAATTTGAATTAGGTCCCTGAAACAATGTTTTAGGCCTTTGTCTTAGGTTTTCAAATCATTTTAAATCACTTGAATTGGAGTTTTGTAGAAGAAGTTATGCCCTAATTACTACCCAAAGGTCAAGGAGCATAATGGCTAAAATGCAGGATTTCTGTATTTGAGATTTCTAATTTACTCTAACATTTTCCCCAATTTGCACTAAGAACTTGGTTTAGGTCCAAACATGAAATTTTTAGTTCTATGTCTTATAAATATTTTGACTTTGGAATCACCTAATTTGCACCTATATAGCTCTAGTTATGGCCATTTTTCCAAAACTGGTCGGATGACCATTTACTTACATTTTCTAGGTTTAGTCTAGAATTAGAGCAGGTTCTTGGGCTTACTTTGTTCAAGCAATTTGATCAAGTTAGGGTCATAATTTGACTTTATGGTCTCCATAAGAATTGTTTCCCTGTGTCTCAAGATTACACAGGTTTAAGAATTACCCAATTTGGAGATTTCTATAGTGAGTTATACTTAATTGATTAGGTACTGTTCATTTGGTCAATTTTTCCAGGTCCATAATTAGTAATCCAGATTCAAGCCCTAATTGAGATATCCTATGGTCATTTTCTGGGCAGATACTCTCCATAAAAGTTTTAGCATTTTGTCTTAAGTTTCATTTTCAATTAGTTTCACACCAATTGGAGTTGTGTAGCTCAACTTATGAGCATTTTAGTACACTGAACTTAAGTGTCCATATTCAAGGCCTAGTGCACTCTATCCAAATCATTAATTTTCTCACCAAATCAATATCATTTCTCATTCAATGCACATCAAATGACCATAATTTAACATCAATAACTCTAATTGCACTTCATATCATAAAAACCCTAATTTCACCAAACCCTAATTGTCATCTTTCAAATTCAAGCAAACTCAAATACATAATTCATGCACACAACTTCATCTAAGCTTGAACTTATGTTTAATTGAACTAAAAACACCAAAACCCTAATCTCCCCTAGCTGGCCGAAATTCACTCTTCAATTTCCATGCATGATTTTCATTATTTTTCATGTAATTTCCACACAATTTAACTTAATTTCAAGAATTATACAAGAATTTAAGCTTGGATTGCACTTACCTCACTTAGGCAAATTTTCAATCTCCCAATTTCTTCAATTTCTTTGCTCTTCCTTGCTTTCAATCTTCTCTTTAAGGTCTAATTTTAGATTTTCTACTAATTTGGTGGCAAATTTATGGTAGAAATAGAAGATTTAAAAGCTTGGGATGGTTGATAATGGAGGAAGAGGGAGGAAGAATGGTGGTCAGCCAAATGAGTGAGAAGAGGAAGAAGATAGGCTTCATTTAATGTTTTTGTGTTCTTTTATATAGATAATTATCCAATTTAAATTATTTAAATTATAACTATAATTATAACTATTTTTATACAATTCTATTAATTCCATCCATGTCCTATTTAAATTTTCCTATACATAACACTTAAATTAATTCCATTCTAAATTAATTCCACTCTAACATTTTAATTTTACTCATTTTAATTGACATTTAGGTTAAAAGTCAACTCTTAAAGTGAATTGACCAAAATGCCCCTCATCGAGTTATAGTCCACCTTTTTTCATAATACTCGATGAGTCCTTAGGTTTTGATTCAGTTATTTGTGCTTGTTTTCTTTTTATTTCTTTGATTTATAAATTCCCAATAATTCTGCAATTAAGCCTCAGTTAAGGATTCTATATGGTTCTACACGAATCTAGAGTAACAACTGAACTTACAATCACTTCTCGAACCAGTCACCCATCGCTGGAACTTAAGCTTATTTAACCGATTTGTACTCTATTTCTTTTATTTTCCTCCAACCTCATTTGATCTCTATTAATTTAATTTATGGCTTTTCTATGGGATTGAAGGAAGGTTCCAGACATTCTAATTGTCCGAACAGATATAAGTCGCCGGAATAGTAGGATGTACGAAACTGCTTAATATGAGGGTGTTACAAGAAGGATAAAAGTAAGATGAAGAAGAATCGTAAGATGAAGAATAAAAGTAATAAGAAGTATCCAATGAGCTTACATCGTAATTCATAAACAATTTTATTAAAAATGAATAATACTATGTAATTTAAAGACAATGTTAAAAAAATAATTGATTTTAGGTAAGTTGATGCAATTTTTACTATTGATGTAACACCTTTCAAACTACAGTGTTGAAAACTAAGCTAAATTGGAGAATCTGAGCTACAAGAGGTAAGTTTTGCCTTTCTCACTTGAAAGTTTCATTTCTTATAACTAAACCAAAAGAATGATGCTTTAATGGTTACATGCATGTGAGGATCTTCAAGTGAGTAAGGGAAGTGAGTTATAAGGAGAGTTGTGAAGAGGTAATAATGATTTTTCTATGCATGTTAAATTTTATAATGTGAAACTAAAAGGAATTTCATGGACGTACATGATGAATGATTTGATTGCAAAAATTTGGTTTTCTTTAAGTGTGACATAAGTTAAGGTTGTTAGTTATTGTTCACCTCCCCTTCCTAATTTCATATTTTGAAATTCCTTAAGGTTTTTAAGAATTGGAAAGGAGCATAAAATGTATTACTCTTTATTACATATTTAAGGTTTAAAGATTTCAAGAGTTTTTAACAAAAGAGGTTTAAGTTTACATGGGTTTTCTTCTTTGCTTTTAAGATGAAAAATTGAGAAATTTAATGGGTTTAATGAAAATTGTGAATCCATGTTATGTTTTTGGGTTGATTGAAGTTAGTTAGTTGTTTTATAGCCTATATGCATGATTAGATTTAAGTTTTGAGCTTGGGAGATAGAAGGATTAAGTTTTAGTCAAATTGGGTTACCGCAAACTCAAATTTGGGATTCTGAATTTTCCCAGACCCTAACTTCAGTAGTTGAAGTAGCTACTGTCTCTTGGAGACACTTTATTTTATGAACTTCAGTAGCCGGAGTTCCCCACTTCGACAATTGAAATTGTTTCTGCTCGCTTTTCTTTTCTTTGGATTTCTTGATTCCAAAACCTAATTTTATAAGCCTAGAAAGTATAAAATCAAGGGTAAAGGTTCTTAAAATGTTTTTAGAGAGTCTTTAATATAGAATTCATTTGTTTTATGGATTCACCACTTGTTAAGAGTTGGTGATTGAAGTCCAAAGAAGTCGGGCTCTAAGCCAGTTTGGTATCAAAGCACCTTAGGAAAAATGCCCTAAAATTAAAGTCTACCTGTCAGATCAAAGGGGTAAGAATAATTGATAAGTTCTACAAGAGTTAAGTGTAAACTACTTAAATTAAATCTTGTAAATATTATTATTCACTTAATTATTTAAGTATTGCTTTGAGCATAACCATGCATCGTGAAATACATTTATATTAGGATGTAATGCACTAGAAACATGTGTTCTGATGCATTGAGAATTGTTTATATTGTGAGATAGATCATGGATGACTATGAGATCATGTGATATTATGATATGTATGTTTTGAATTCGAAAGGTTAGGTGAGGTCCCTACAAGGCCCCTGGCACATGACACATGCCATGTTTAAAGAGGAAGTCCTAAGGAGTTTTTTATATGAACCTAGCACACTGGTTATAGTAAGAGGAAGTCCCATGGAGTTTCTATATGAGCTGGACATTTTGGTTTATAAGGGAGTCACTAGTGACTTGACTACCGTGTTTGCTATTATTTGATAATTGTTGCATTTATGTGAATGTTATACCCATGTGTATGTGATAAAAGGAAAACAAAATTGTTCTAAGTGCTTTATTGTCACGACCTGATTCTATGGGCTGGACCGACACTAGGATCTGAGCTGGCACGAGGCCCATAGTAAGCATCACTATTCTCAAAGCCATAACCAGGACCAAAGTTAAGGCCCAAAATGAGAATAAAAATGAAATAAAATGTTCTAAATTTATTTTGGGCCAGCTCAACCCGATTTTTTTATCAAGAAACCAAACCTAGGGGAGCCCAACTCAACCCTGATATCCATCATGTATAAACTATTTAATATCATAAATTTTTCATTAATTAATATAATATATACATAAACCAATATCACAACAGAGTTATAGTTATTAAAAAAACAAACAAATAAATAAATAAATAGACACGATAAACTATTAAACTATGAAGCACAAACTAAGGAGGAAAAATACAGGTTAGACTCGAAGAAATAAACTCGCTCCTTCTACAACCTTAGAAAAAAATTTGAACAGGAATGAGCGTTCGACTCAGAGAGTTTAGATATTGATTATAGGTGCAATTTCTATAACTATCTAAAATTAGTGCAATCCTACCATGAACTGCACATCCAACATATAAAAATAAATAATTCACCCAATATTCACTTGAGAAGTTAATTTGGAGCTCCTCACACACCTAGTGTATCACATCAATATATATATATATACATATAGAAGCTGATCTCCTATATAGCTCTCTTAATCCAATACCTGCCAGCGAAGTTAACTCAAGCCGGACTTTCGCTTAATAATCCAAGTGCGGGGGTCAACGAGATCAACTCAGAGCCCTACTCACCCCGACTTATCCATATAAATAAGGATCAGGTCCTAGCAAGTCAAGCTCCAGCCACCACTACTCATTCTATCACATCCATATCCACACCATACTCATGCCAACACACATACAGAGCTTCAAATGATCCTCAAGGCAACAATCACAAATAAATAATAATTATTAAATATATAACAACTATAATGCCCTTAATATATTAACTATTTATGTGCATAATTAAATATTTATAAAATGTATGAGCATGCCAAATATATAATTAATATTGAAATTACAAAAATAATCAATATCTAACTCACAGACTGGTTGACTTGACTGCAGCTGGTCCGGCTAGAAGGAGAAGACAGCCGGTACTGATCACCTAAACATATATACTGACCTCTATCAATTTATTGATAGAATTAACCAATTAATTTAATTAAGGAAGCAAAATAATTCCTAAGGTATTACCGAAATTTTGGCAGAGTCTCTCCTATAACTGGACCTAACCCCCCTATAAGAAAAATGTAAGAAATGCAACAAATATGGTCTCAGACCCACAACAATAATTATAATGCTCATCCGGAGCCTACAAGGATCCTAAGCTAGGTCCAATTTTTCAAACTCTAACTCAGGGCCCTAACTCCTTTACAGTCCAAATAATTATTTTTTAGGACTTAAAAAATTATAAAAATATTTTTGAAGATCCTCCACATCGTCCTTGTATTAATTAAAGTCATTTTACTAAAATTTTCAAAGCCAGGAATATTTTACTGATTTAATCAGCTAGTTTAAACAAGGGACTACACAATTTAAGTTAGGCACTACCTTTGCAAATTTTGTTGCCTGAAATGCGTCTGAAACGTCTAAAAATACTAAGAATGACTGTAAACATGACCCCTTTCTGGGATAACCCTCCGGACACTCAAATCCGGCCGAAAACTCGATCCTGAGTGCCGGTGAGCTATCGCCGATCTGAACGCACCTAAATGAAATCTATAAATTGTTAATAATTATCATATAATTATATTTAATTTATGGGTATCTAAAAGGGTCAAAAATCTCACCAAGTGATTTAGACAATCCGATGATCGCCTCTTTCAAACGGTGTCCGATCGGAGTAGAGGTAATCCCATCTCAGAAGGTTTCGTCGCTTGGAGTTCATTGGTGGTCTCGGATAGTGGATCTGATTGTCGGTTCATCCTAAATCTGATCGGAAAGCTTGAAAAATCCCAAATGTCTCTCCTTCATAACTTTTCCTCTGACCAACATTTGATGCAAAATTGGTCCCAAAAGAAAACTCATGGAATGAGGACCCAATGGCACCAGAATCGCATCCATCCGACATCGGATGGTGCTTGAATCACATCGAAAAGATCTTGCCTTCGCGTGTGCGTCATTCTCTCTCCTCCCTTGTTTGCCTCCACTTGTAGTGGTCCTGGCCACCGTTCATGGCCTCATGGTGGTCACCGAAAGAAGTGCCCCAGTGGTAGATGGTGGCTCGCCAGAGAAGAAAGAAAGAGAGAGGGAGAAGTGAGAGATAGGAGAGAGAAAGAAGATGAAGCGGGGGAGGGGGGGGGGGGAAGAGTTCCTACACATTTGAATTTCATTTTCTTTTTTTTTTTTATTTCAAAACCTATAACAGCATGTGAACATCTTTTCAACTTTTGTTATTATTATTATTATTATTATTATTATTATTATTATTATTATTATTATTATACTCTTTTAGTCCTTAAACTTTTTGGGTATAATCAAATAGGTCCAAAATTCCTTTCAATTGGGTCCCAAACTGCAAGTATATGTATAATTAAATAGTAAAGAAATTACAATAAATAATAATAATAATAATAATAATAATAATAATAATAATAATAATAATAATAATAATGATAATCAAATTAATAATAATTAAATTAAATCTTAGAACTAAGGTTAATAATAATGAAATAATATATTTTGTTGATTGATTAATATTAATATTTAAAACTAATCATTTCAATTAAAATTGGACTATTAAATAATTTCTAAAATATGTTTAAAAATAACATTAAAAATATATAAATGAAAGTTTTGCAAAAATTATAAATTAATTAGATAATATTAAAATAATATTTAAATATTATATAAAAATATAAATTTTATATTTTAAAATTCAGGTTATTACATTTATGCTTACTAAGCCTCCCAACTCACCCTCCCCCCCAAATCAACATAGGTTTTGTAGGTAGCAAATAAACAACTTGAAAGAAGGCTTTGGCATGTTATAAAAATAACCTGTGTAATAATGGTAGACTCTTAGAAGTTTATGTAATTTACGCTTATGTCCTTATTGTATAATGGTAGGTTTAAATATGTCTATGTCTCATATGTTGTAATTATGTGAAGTCAGTGTATAAGATAGCCTAGTAGATGTGTCTATGTCTGTGAGTTTAATGTGAGCATGTGAATATAATGTATGTTAGGATGTGAATATGCTTGCCAATAGGACTGAACGGTTATGAGTAAGTGAACTATTTTCCCTACAACTAAATGGAATAGCATAATAAATACATGAAGCATAAAACATTGTAACAACCAAAAAAAAAAAAAAAAAGGGAAATGGGGATGGGACTTGGCGTGTGACAGTGGATTTCCACTGTCACTACTAGTTTTTTTTTTTTTTTTAAATTTAAAACAAAATCGGGAGGAGGACACCCCCCCCCCTCCCAATTTCTCTCCTCTCCTCTCCTCTCCTCCCCTCTCTTCTTCTTCTTTTCTTCTCTGGTGACCGGCCGGCAACCTCCCAAGTGGCTCCCCACCTGGACGGCGACCTCCCAAGCGGCAGCAGCAGCAGCCCGAAATTCGGCCAACAGTGGGGAGAGAGAGAAAAAAAAAAAGGGGTCCCAAACTTTGAATGCTCGTATCCGGTGATCCCGACGTCCGATTGGAGTGATTCCAGTGGCTATGGACTCCTAAGAGTGAGCCCTTTCAGATGAGACCAGCCTCACCGGATTTGGTGGCCGTTTATGGCGCCGGCGAGGAGAGAGAAAATTGGCTTTTCTTTGACTTTCCAACGAGATTTCTAACGATCCGACCATTGGATTGACGATCTGAGACCACCTATGGACTGAGGGAGAGGAGAGGAACATGATGGTATGATCAGATCCGGTAAATGTCACCGGCGACTGGCGGCGGGCCACCGTCTTGTGGTGTTCTTTGGTGGTGGCTCGTGAACTTTGGAGATGACTCAACTTCCAAATTTCTATAAATTTTTAAGACACAGATAAACTTCGGGTAAGATTATTTTCATTATTTCTCTATCTGTGGAGCATAAATACAGTGTTTCTTAAACAGGAAAAATTGGAGAAAAATTCTAAGAAAAATATATGATGAAAGTAAAATTATTTGGAGATACTTTATAGTATTTATTGAATTTTTGAGTGATTATAGAATATTTTTGAAAAATATATATGTATTTTAGTTAGATTTTTAACATATGGGCATATAAGATTATTTGAAGTTATGATATTTAAATTTTATATGATTGGTTGAAGCTTGAGGATGGAGGTTTAAATATGTGAATATTGAATTGGGTTGAATTAAGAATATGTTAGCTGTTGAAAACTTATGGAATTGAGTAATATTCTTGAATGAAATATTCATGGGTAATTAGAAAATTATAATTCATTTTGCAATAGTCTTATAATATTATTAAGGACCGCGGGGCGAAATTTTAGAATTTTTAGAGCTTGTTTGAGTGGATTTTTGCTAAACGTTAATTATAGGGACTAAAATGTAATTTTTAAGATTTTGAGTATTGCTAGGTTTGGAGGGCTTAGGAGGGGCCATATAATGATGATGAGATATGAGTTGAATTTAGAAGTGTTATTTGAGCCTTTTTGCAGGTTGGGTAGGTCCCAGGTATAGGGGAAACTCTGCTATGATGTGAAAATATTGCTGATGTTGCATTTCACTCTTCAGGGTGCATTAGCTTTAGATAGTTATAGAGATTATGGTTAAAATTGACATTTTACTCTCTGAGTCGAATGCTCACTCATGTTCACCATATTTTTTTTAGGCTACAGGAGGAGACATTTTTCAGAATAACCGGTCCCTTTCCTCGTAGGTTATGAAAAGATTACTTAATTGTATTGTTATTCTCCAAATTCATAATTTAGGACTCCACATGTACTAGTAGTAGCATTGATCCTGTCAGGGATTGCATGAATTTAAGTTTTTGTATTAACAAATGAAAAATTTTTATGAGTTTTAAATAGTTTGTTAATGGTGTAACAGGGTTGAGCTGGGCTCCCCTAATTTTAGTTTCTGATAATTACTGGGCTAAGTTGACCAGAAATAAAATTACAACAGTTTAATTTAAATTATTTTATATGCATATTGGGCCTAAATTGTGGGTCTAATCATGGGTTGAGGAATATTTAGGCTTACTACGGGCCTCGGAGGCTTTAGACTGGCCCAGGTCCTAGTGCCGGTCCGGCCTACAGGTTAGGTCGTGACAAACATGATCTTGTAAGCATGTTCAATAAGTAAGTTTAAGCAGGAAATGTTGAGTTCTTTAATTGCATTGGTAGAGAAATGACAAAGACAAAAGAGAAAAAAGTAAGTTTAAGCAGGAAATGTTGAGTTCTTTAATTGCATTGGTAGAGAAAGTTGCTAAGGTATCTCCTTAAATTTACAAAAGTTTGCGTTGCATAAATAATATAACTCATAACAAGATATGGTAATGAATGTTTAAATAAAGGAGGTAGTGTCCTAAATCACATTAAATAGTTAATATGTAATGAAAGTCTACTGGGGTAAGCATATGCCCTCTTATGTATTTTAAATACTAAAGGCAGACTTAAAGAAGAAATGAGGATGAAAGATGAAAGCATAGTGAAGTTTAGTGTGGTTAAAAAGATGCTTAGTGTGGTTAAAAAGATGCTGCTAAAGTTAAATAATAAGGTTATGTAATATCATTCCCTTAAGGAAACACTTTCAAAGTTAATGTCTCAAAGTCCTAAATAGCTACAAAAGAAATAAGATAATGAGTACGCTCGCTACAAGAGAAATAAGATAATGAGTACGCTCTTCTTAGGGAAACAATTCTAAATAACCCTTTGGTTAATGAGAGAAAATATAATGGCTAATGGTAGTCCTACCAAGGGTTCAGAACGAGCTTAGCTTTGCTTGAGTGAAATAGAGTATTGAGGAAATGGTAAAGTAAAACAAGAACAATAAAAGAAATTTTAGTATAATACACTTAAATGATGAAGTTCTTTCTAATGAATTGAGTCATAATGTAGGAAATAACTTTATAAAAAGTTTCAAATTAGTTTAGTGGGCCCTTAAAAGATCAAAGTTTACAGTATTAGGCTTATCATGGGTATCGCCAGTTTTAAGCTGACTCATTTCCTAATGCCAGTGACAACCCCCTAGTTAGGTCGTAACAGTTGATCTCTCTTTCAGTCAATTGATATAACATATTTTTTACCATCTATTTATTTCAATTTTCACTACTCACTAAAATTAATAAATATTTAAAATAAGTTAAAATTTTAAAAAATTAAAGAATTGGATATGATAGAAAAAGGTTGAAAATTTTAATTTTTTTATTATTAGAAATAATTTAAATTTTTTAAAAAAATGAAAAATAAAAAAATTGAGAGTATAAAATATTATACCCAGGAAGACGAATATGTTGAATCTTATTTAGGTAAAATAAAAAACATTATTAATAAAAAAGAATATATTTTATTTACTTAAATATATATAATTAGAATACAATGAAAGTTTTCTTTAGATGTTGGATAGTTTTAATTTAGATCATTACTTTAATTTTATTAATTTTGTGGTGTTCTTTACACTTCCTTTGAAAACAATTTTTATTAGTTTTAATATATATTATTTAATTAGCATAATTTTTTTAAAAATTATAAAAAAAAATAAATTGCAAGTGAATATAAAGAAGATAAACAACGTATAATACATCTTAAGAAAATATAATATTTAAAAACCCTCGTATGTATCCATGAGGGCCACGCAGAAACTTACGTAAGCATAATTTCTCCCATGTTAGTCTGACTTGTATGTTTTGAGGGGTATTAAAGTCTTGTTAGACATTGAATTTCAGAGTTTAAAATTATTTTTTTTGAATAAAAATATCATTTTATATATTGTTAAAAAAATAATTTAAAAAAAATTATTTTATTATTTTAATATTTTTATAATTAAAATTAATCAAATTTAATTTTTAATTATTTTTTAATACTCTCTAATTAATATATTTAAAAAAATAATTTTTTCAATAGTAATTTTAACAGCAAGGCCAAACAGGCTCTCAACTAACAATGGATATATATATATTCTCACATTGACAATTTTATTTTATATAGCCATTAATTTTCTCTATCTATCCCCACCAACATTAATGGGGATGGATAAATAGAATTGTCAGTGTGAAAACAATCATCAGTGTGAAAACAATCCTATTTTATTCACACATTAATTTTCTCAATCCATCCCACCAACATCCCGCCATGGATAGGGAGAATTAATGTGTATATACATACATGGACAGGGAGACTATGCTTTTCAGATAATAGTCACAGTTGCCTTCCTCTCCTTTCTGTTCAAACTTCAAATACTCATGGTATAAAAATAAAAAAAAAAAATAATAAAAAAATACACAGAGGGAAGGTAGTTTGCCCAATTTGAAGACAAGACTCAAAAAGATGCCGTTGAACCAACTGGCAGGTTTCGACATTGAAAGGTTAGTACAGGTGCCTGATAACCAAGTTTTGCTCTTCAACTTATAACTGCTGTCAAGTTTTGTTCACCACTGAATATGATCTTGTCTTCTTCTTCTTTATACTCTTGCTCACCTACTACTCACACAAGCACAAACGCATAGCCACAGATTCAATTTCACATTTTTGCAACAACATATTCATATTCCACCACCATTTCAAATTCATATCATAGATTCAACAAAAGAGACCCAGCTAGGGTTGCTTGTAGTGCAGGATCAAGAGAAGATGAGGTAATAGGGTCATAGGTGTCCAAACAAATAGGACGACAATGGATTGGGTTGTATTCAATTCAATCGAATCCTAATAAGATAGGTTTGGATAATATATAATCTGATTTGGGATATGTTTAGATTTTAAATTTAATATCTATGACGGGTTTGAATTGTACATGTTAGATATGTGTTACACAAACTCAATAAATATTTAATTAAATTTAAAATATATATTTTTTATAATAATATTTATAAATTTTTATATATTTTATTTTATATAAAATAAAATTAAAATATTTTATAGAATTATTAAATTTTTAAAATATAAATTACTAATAAAATAATTTTTATGTAAATTATAAATTAAAATATATAAAATTAAACAGATTCAAGTATTTTTTAAATAATAATAATTAAATTTAGAATGAATTTAAATAATTTAAAATAAAATATAATTCAATTTAAAATAAATTTAAATTTTAAAAATATTATATTTCGTGTTTGGAGTACACTGGAGAAATTGTAAAGGAGGCGGCGGCAGAATTACTTTTTGCTTTTTCTCTTAATTTTTTGGGGCTAAGACAACACTGCATTCTTTTTAAATGCCGATTACAATAAGTCAGTTTCGACAAGCTGCTCTTTTAAGATAATATCAAACTCTATAGCTGCTAACCATGCTACTCACGGCCTTAAAGTTTGCTTGGTCATGATCAAAGCTTGCCTTGAGGTTCGGTTTGAATTTCATTTATAATTGGATTTAGGATTTTTTTTTTTAAGAGAATATGAATTTAGGATATTATTATTATTATTATTATTATTAAAACCATAATTATAAAGTAACTTTTTAAATTTTTTAGTTAGAAAATATTGAAAATTAATTTAATGTCAAATTTGATAGATTTTAGTTAATTTAAAATAATTAAATAATTTTTTTCAACGTTTAAAATATAACTTCAAAAAAAAAAAAACGTTTTGACATCCAACCACAAAAGCAACAATTTTATTATTCAAAATTTATTGTAAAATTAATTTCTCTTTTCAATGACAGCACAATCGAGCTACCTCTATATCTCTACTTTGCACTGCACGGAATTCTGTTTTCTCTGATTATGGTGTTATGTACTTTCGTACAAATCAAATATCAATCAGCGAAAGTCTCTCCACTTGACATGCAGAGCGGCATTATGGTTGCATTCTATATCGCAATTCTATTCTATGTCCTCACTTTGGTGACAGAAATTAGATTACGAATTCAAAAGTCCATTTACCATGCAATTATGGGCAACTTATGCATCTTATTTGGAACTCTTGCGACCATTTTTCTCCTATTCATTCTCGCCCCATGGTTTGGGTGGATCATTTTAGCCATATGGTTTTGTTGCCTTGCAAGAGCAGCATATAGCTCCTACCTAGAATGGCCCAAGTTGCAGCACGATGCGTCTCTCCATGCAATCAACCTGATCAATACACAAATGAATCGCGGCGAACCAGAGGAGCATGGATAGAGCCAGTTAATTCTTACATTGGAAGAACGTAACCCATTGATGAGATAGATAAATGAGAATATGGATTTGAATGTAACGATCACCATTCCTCTGATACATTTTTCTCAATCAGTTCATTAGGGCCAGTTCAAATGTCAAAAATCTGTTGTATTCTCCCTTCTAATTATATATCCTAATTCTATCTGCACGACTACAGATATCATTATTGCTTCTCATAAAGAGCAAATCAGTAAATTCCTTCTCATTGCAGTTTGACTCAATTGGAGGACTATTGGAAGTGAGAAATCTGATGGGTATGATGACAATCTAACTTTCTTCCCAAACAGGCAGTTTAATACCTTCCAAACAGATATAAAATCTGCCAACAATTAAATTCCCTGTAATGAATTAATTCTTGGGATGATTTTACAAAAGCAGTGTATGGTGGTCTTGAACATGTATCAGCATAATCAGGAAGGAATGTCAGCTCCATCTCCAATATATATAGAATAGGCTTCTGACGAAGCCTGCCTCACACAATTTTATTGAAAATAGTTTCAGATAAACCGCTCAACTTTTCATTGCAGTCCAAATAAGCCCAATTTGACCAAATAAACCTGCATTTAAGCTCAAATTGATCCCAAACATAACAAAATATTTTTTTAATCATAATATATATATATATATATTTTAATTTTCAAATATTAAAAATTATATACTATTTTTAATCAAAATAAAAATTTAAAAATTGAACTTAAAAAAGTGAATATTTCCAAGCATCGAAAAAGAACACCTAAAGAAATTCTACACACCATGATCAAGTACTAGCTATCCAAATGTGATTAAAATATAACCAAAACCAAAAGGACAATGATCACATGCTCTTGTGGTTGAATGGTGTATATACCCTCGTGACGAGGGCAATTAACATCGAGAGAGTGATGCTACCAAACAAATTCAAGTGTTAAAACACAACAAGAATTGAATAGTTATAAATAAAGACAAGCCCTTGCTTACACACGCAGTGTTGCATAAAGCGATTAAATAAGGAAGCAATGATTACAATAATTTCTTGATTACGTCGAACAGAACACTCAATCAATGCAAAACTCAGTTATCAGAATTTTGCATCAATACTGTGAATCACCAAGAGAGGGATAAAATTCGATTGTTTCAGCATGAACCCATTAAGGATTTAAACGAAAAAGAAGAAAATCTTCTTAAACCCACCAGAGCCAGCAACTGGAGGAGTGCACCTGCCCTCATAATCAGGTCAAGGGACACGAAAAGAAGAAGGAAAAAAACTCTAAGAGACAACATTAACAAGTCGACACATGATTTGCACAAAATAGCAAGACGCTTACCGATTGGACCGAAATAAGAGCATCCCTGACATGATAAATTAGCTCAGACTCACTGAAATTAACATCCTCAATCTCCTGAACCTCCCCGTTGAAGTGATGGGCTAATTCCATAGTTCGAACTTCTAGCTACTGAAGAAAGGCGCCACACCGCGAAGAAGAATAACAAGCGACAGTTTTGAGGAACGAGCGAAATTTAATTAGCGTAGTCTATCTCTTGTATTTATATGTTGGCCTATTATCTTTTCATATTCGCATTATGGGTCTTTTATTTTGTCAGTTTTACATAACTCACTGTCTCGGATTTCTCTTGCTCAGTTGGGCCCAATTGATTTTTTCCCAAATGGACAGGACCCCAAATTTAGCCTTGCTTTTTCTGGTTAAGACTTGTCGGTCTATTTAATGAACAAAATATAATAATGGGGTGTCAATAAGTTGAATTGGCCCAAAAATTCAAATATTTTAGAATTAATTTATTTAATTTTAAATTAATTTTTAATATTAAGCCTTGTTTATCTCATAAAAAATAACTTAACTTATACATAAAAAATAATTTCATAAAAATATTTTTTATTATTTAATTATAATATTAAACTAATAGTATATATTTATCTCATGTATTTATAAATATTTTCACATTTTAATTATGTTATTATAGTTCTGAATTTTTAAAAAAAATTTATTTTCTTTAAAAATATTTAATTTTTTTATTTGAAAATAATTTTTATTAAACTATTTTTTTAAATATTTTAATTTAAAAAATATTTTTTAGAAAAATATTTTTCATAATAACAAATGAAACTTTAATATAAAATTAATTTCAAATAAATTTAAATGATTAAAAAATTAATATAGTCAATCCTAACTAATTTAATATTAAAACATAATTATTGGTATATCTATTTAAAATATTGAAAAAAAATTTATCTATTTTGAAAAACGAACTGGGCTCACCTTTAATTTTAAAATTTTATTTTCTCACTTTTTTTCTCTTATACATATAGTTATATTTTTAATATATATAAAAGAAATTAAATGTGTATTAATTTTTCAAAGATTTAGCTTTTGAAGATTTGGGTTGATTTATATTAAATTAATAAACTTCTAAATTCTTAATTAATCCAAAATTTAGGTGTCTTAATTTAAAATTATATAATTCTGCAATCTTCTAAGGCCAAAGTAAGGTGGCTTATGCAATTATCCTCTGCAATTTCTGAATCTCTCTCTCAAATCATTTTAGCCTGGAATTGAAAACTGAAAGACAAATGAAAACCCTAAAACATTGCTTAAACTACATTAGCTAATTAGTTGATTGATTTACTAATTTCAGCTGGTGGGATTGAAAGGAGTGGGACAAGTGAAGATCCATAGAGCAAGCTTGTTGAATAACAAACCTACGTAGGTGTGAAGAAGCTGTAAAAATTAAGTTCCCAGCTGCTCAAATAGGCTGCATTCTGATGATATATTTCAGATCTTCAACTCAATGGACTGTAGATAGCCTTTGAAGATTTGGGGTCTTTCAATTTGTTTCCATATGAATTCCCCATAGAATAATTATAAGGTCCCAGTGCTAACAATAAATGATTAGAAACAAACAGTAACACTTTACTTCTCTGTGTATATTCTATATCAAATCAGTAACATTTTGCTCTTAGATTAGGAACAAATATTTTTCTGTTGTATTCATTCTTTCTTATTTCTTCAAATCATATAATCTGTATTAGATTAGAAACTAACCTACTCGATGTTTTCTATTTCCTTGCAGATCCAAAATCCATCAACCATACCTGCAGAAGAGTAAAACAGCATCAATCTTTTTAATTGATTGGACTACATGCTTTCCTACAGGCAGCAACTTCTGTACATCATTGTGTATGCTCCAATGAAACAGCTATGGTTTTTATAGATTGGTGTCAAAATGATTACAGAAACTAATTGGCTATTTGAAGATAGAATATGCTAAAGGGTACCAGTAATCTTGTCCAACATAACAGTATAAATCATGAAATGAATGGAATCTAGTGCAGATGAACAATTTCTACTCCTGTAAGCCCTCGGGGTGGTTATTCAATGCTCAATAAAAGATGAGAAAATGGAGAAGACGAAGATAGTAAGATGAATAATAAAAGTAACAAGAAGGAACCAATCAGCATGAGTTTTAGATCACTGATACTATAGCTATTTACGGAGTTGTGAAGTCTCTAGCTCAACCAAATAAAATATTTATAATATATATAAAAGTGGGAAGAAGGAAACATTATGGATTCCAAAATACCCTTTATTATTTATGTTATTTACAAAAATATTAATAAAATGTATCTATAATGACTTGTATATAAATTCGTCCTTAATAATATATTTTAGCGACAAATAATTTATTGCTACTCCATAATTTCTTCACTAATACTTTAGCAACAATGCATGTTGCTCCATGAGAAGCTTATGCATACAATTTTGTCGCTATATGTTCAGCAGCGACGGCATATCCGTTACTAAATCCCCAAATATTTTCAATTTCAAATATTAGTACAATTAACATAAATTAAAAATTTAATATTATTTTAACAACTATTTCAAATATTACTTATATAAAAAATCATATTATGATTCATAATACAATAATTCTATAATCTTAATCCTAAGATATTTTATCATGAAAATTTATATAATTTATTAAAATAAAATTAATAAAATAACTTAAACATCAAATCGCACTTCTATTAATTTATTTTTTTAATTGTTCTAAATATTTATAAATTTATAATATTTGTAACACCCCAAATTTTATTATTTATGAGTATTTTTGATATTTTAATTTTATTTAAATTTTAGGAATTTTTTTGAGATTTTTTCGGATTTTAAAAATCGGGTTCGATTTTCTGAAAATATAAACTTTGATGATTTTTAAAAATTAATTTAAAGACCACGTGGCAAAACTAAAAATATATTTGGAGTCTACGTATTTTTCTGAGTTTTATGGAATTTTTTCGGAATTTTTGGACCTCGTTTTCGATCCCGAGGCAGAGTAAAAATTTAAAATTTTATATTTCGAATCGAACCGGCCGAATCGAACCGGACCGGATCAGACCGGTCTCTTCTCTTTTTCTTTTCCTTCCTCCCGCGTACGACGCCCTCTCCTCTCTTCTCTCTCGTTTCTCTCTCCTCCTCCTTGCCGCCGCCCGCCTCCTCCGTCCTCCCCTCTGCCCCGCCCCGCTCGGCCCAACCCCGCATGGCCGGCCGGAAACGCGCGCGATCTTCCCAGCGCGGCCGCCCGCTCGACTTCCCGCCATCCGGCGATCCGCCACCGATTGGACCGGTCTTGTATCCAAAATCATCTACTCGGAGAGCTTTCCATAGACACCAAGAACGCCGAAATCCATCGAGCGGATTGTCCGATTTTTGCTCGGGAAGATTTTAGCCCATTTTGACTTTTGGGCTAGATTTCTCGAAAACCGTGAATCCCACGAGAAAACCGAGGCCACCAGCACGCTCCATTCGAGAGCTTCGCAACGACATAAATTTCGAATTTTTCCGACACCGTTTTGGTGGGTCCCACGGAACTTAGCGTATTTTCGAGCATTAAATGAGCTTAGAAAATTATGAAAATTTATGTACTAACCCCGTGTTATGGGCTTCGTGTAGGTATCCTCGATTCGCGAAATTCGGCGATTGGCGGAGTTCGCAAATTTCGGGCTGCACGGACGTTCTGGAAAAGTCTCGAATTGGGCCGAGGTTTTGCCTAGCCCCCATTGTCGACGCCCCGCGCGCTTCCAGTCGGAATCGGCAAAGGTAAACCCGAACCTTGCTTTTTCGTAATTTTCTAGTGCTTAAATAAGATTAAAAATCCATAAAATATTCGTGGTAGCTTAGAAAATTACGATTCTTTTTGCAATAGCTTAGTAATATTGCTAAGGACATGGGCAAAGTTTTATAATTTTTAGAGCTTGTTTGGGCAGTTTTTGCAAAAATGATCAATAATAAGGACTAAATTGAAATTTTGCGTGTTGTGATGGATGATTGATTTGATGGGCCTAGGAGGGGCTGTGTGATATGATTGAACTGTTAATATATGGATTGTGAATATAGAAGTGCGTTTTAGCCCTTTGCAGGTTGGGTAGGTCCTAGGTATAGGAGACTCACGATTTTCTGCACGACTTAGACGATTTGATCTTTTTCTTTGTTGTATTGAGTCAAATTTATTAAATATATGTAATGTAATTGTCGTGAGCGGACTGCCTTCTTCCTCCGCCCACCACAGAATTTGTCGTCAAGTTTGTGAGTAAAATATTAATTTTAATTGTAATTTCAATATTATTATATGTTCAGCATGCCCATGCATCACTTATATGCATATATTATGTAGTTAAACTCTAGGCACGATTTATGATGCATTGATAAATGTTAAAGTGCCATGAGTGTTGTTGTGGTAATTTGGAGGCGATGTGCATGCGTTGGCGTGCGTGATGTGGTGTGGACTATGGATAGGACGGGTAGACACGGCTTGAGTTCTTCATTGGGACCCCGATTTGGTATTAGCGAAGTCCGCTTGAGTTCTTCACTGCACGAGTTGGATTTAAGAGAGTCAGATAGGATCACTCCCAATATATTATGATTGATGCTACAGGTGCGTGAGTGCTCCAAATTACCTTTTGATGCTATGATGTGAATATGATGTTAATGTTGCATTTCACTCTCTGATTGCATTAGTTTGAGATAGTTATAGAGATTATAGTTAAGATTGATATTTTACTCGAAGTCGAACGCTCACTCTGTTCAAAAATTTTTACAGCCACAGAGGATATTTTGTTAGGTTAACTCGCTTTTCTACCTCGCAGGTTGTTTATCAATATTTGTGTAATTTTAATTACTCCTAGAATTTTCACATGTGTTAGCAGAAATTATTTGATTATGGTCTGTAATATTGTTATCATGTGGGACCTGTAAACTAAATATGCTATGCATGTTTGATGGATTGGATGAGGGAGCTGAGCTCCCATTTATTTTATGTTAATGAGTATGTGGAGGGTGAGCTGAGCTCCCCAAATGACTATATATTGTGTTTACAGGTCGGGTGAGTCAAAAACTCCCCGTTGGTAAGTCCATTTGTATGGCTCACTGTCCGCTTGTTTTCTTGATATTGGGCCCAAATGGGCCTTAGAGTTGGGTTAATGAACAGTTAGGCTTACTACGGGCCTCGGGGGCTTTAAGCTGGCCCAGGTCCTAGTGCCGGTCCGGCCCATAGGTTGGGTCGTGACAATATTAAAGGGAAATAATGGAAAAATAAAAATATCCTTAACATAATTATAAAAATATTATAAAAAATTAAATTATTAATTGAATAAAATTTACATTTATATCAATAACTATGAAATTCTAATCCTATTCAATGATAACTTATTTCTTTTTTTTTAATTATAGCATTTTAAGAAAAAGAAATATTAGTATATTAAAATCAATAATTTGAATTTTTAATTCAATTTAAATATAACAACTATTTTATTAGTTACAAATTTATATTTTTCTAAAACAATTACTGATATTGATAAAAATGTAGCTTTAACTAAATTTAAATTTTATGTTTACGTATAAAATTTTTTTATTTATTCTATTTTCACTAAAATGAAATAAAATATTTTTATATTTTCAAATCATTTTCAAGTGTAGTGAAAGTAATTTTTATTGAAAACATTAATAAAATTATAAAGATTGCATTTGAATTTTGACAATTTAGGTAAATGGAATAAGTAGTACTAATTTTACAATCTTAACAAAATTAATCAAATTAAAAATTTAAATAAAATTAAAAAGTGCCTAGAGTTTTTGTATTAATTAGTCCTATTTTTAAATAAATTTTTATTTTTTCGTCAATAAAATATAATAATTTATAAATTTATTAAAAATTAAAAAAATACTATTCATAAAATTTATTTAGACTTTATTTAGATAATTAATCATTTAAAATAAAAACTAAATTTTAGTTTAAAGTATCATAATATCAAATTTAAATATTCATTCATTTCAAATTTTTATCTATTTAAATAAGTTTCATATTATCATCTAATTATTTTAATATATAATTATTTAAAGTTATATTAAAAAATAAAATTAATGCACAACATATAATATTAATAATAATATATTTTTAAATTATAATTTAATTTTTCATCAATATATTTGCAATATATACTTTTTTATTATAAATATTTTAATTTATTAAACTTTTTAATTAATATTATATATAATTATATATTTAATAATTAAAAATTTATAAAATCTATCCAATCATTAATCAAACTTTGCCCTTATAGTCTTGTATATTTTTTCTAATAATTAATTAATAAATATAAAAATATGAATGGGAGAATTTATGAATTGATTAAATTATTTTTATAATTTTTTAATTTAAAATAAATAATAATTAATATATTAAAATCTTAATTTTATTGTAAATTCTATTTGCAAAAATTCTTATGTTCTAATTCATAAACAATTTTATTAATAATAAATAATAAAGACAATGTTAAAAAAAATAATAGATTTCAGCTAAGGCAACATAAATTTTACTATTGATCTCTCTTCTCTTCAACTGACATATTACATTTTTTTTATCTTTAATTTGTTTTAATCTTCATTGTTCACTAAAAACAATCAAGCTAAAATTTTCAAAAATTAAAAAATTGGATATAATAGTAAAGAGTTGAAAAAAATAATTTTTAGTTATTCGGAATAATTTAAACTTTAAAAATTATGAAAAATAAAAAAATTAAGATAGTATAAAGTATTATACCTAATAAGATGAAAATTTCAAATCCTACTTAGACAAAATAAAATATATTATTGATAAATAAGAATATATCGACTTTGTTTTAAATATATATAATTAGAATATAATGAATATGTTTTTTTGAGATGTTTACCTAGTTTTAGTTTAAATCTTTACTTTGGTTATTTTAATTTTGTTGTATTATTGCATTTGTTTTGTTAAAAAAAATTATACTAATTTTAAGATTTATTAATTAATTAGCATGACATTTTTTTAAAAATTATATATAAAAAATTAAATTGCAAATAAGTATAATAAATATAAACAACGCAAACGGCTGATAGAGCAGTGGGGCAAAGAGTTCCTTTGAATTATATAGTAAAAAACTTTTATTTCTCTTTAATTATTAAAGTTGCCGCCATATTATAGAATTTATATTTACCTTATGTTTTCGCTTAATAATTTAAATTCACAAACTTAAAAAATTCAAATTATTCATTGATTATGTTTTATTTAAATTTTTTTAAAAAAATCAATGATATATTTTGACTAAAATAAGCTTTCAAAACTATCTATGACATGTTAATTTATTTTAATTCGAGTTTAATTTTTATCTTAATAGTTAAAATAAATAATACTATCAAAATTTTTTTATAAACACTAAGTTTAGCTTTAAATTATATATTAATATTTTTATTCTTTTTCTTATATCTTTTATAATTTTAACTTGTAATATTATTTTTTATCACTATTTTTATAAAAAAAATTATTAAATGATCATTTAATAATTTACATAAATGATCTAAAAGTGAGTGGGACGGAATTTGTCATTATTTAATAATACTAATTAAAAAATATTGTCTTAATCTAATAAATAAAAGTGAGATTAAATTTAAGGAAGCACTTGAAATAAAAATTTGTTATTCTTCAATATTTGAAAGAAGATTAATAAAAAAAAATAATAATAAATTAAAATATAAAAATATTGAAAAATTGTGGTAAGCAATAATAAAAAAAAGTATTATTCTAAACTTGCTTTTATAATTATGAATATTTTATAATTATTTACGTGCGTACTAGTATGCATGTGTCTTGCGTCAATAAAGATGTCTTGCGTAAAATATTGAAGAAGACTGGAAAAGATGCCTCAGAATCAACGGGCAGGTTTCGACATTGAAAGGTCAGTACAGGTGCCTCACAATCAAGTTCTGCTCTTCAATTTATAACTGCTGTCAAGATTTGTTCACCCCTAAATGCGATTTACTTCTTCTTTGTACTCTTGCTCACCTATTCACACAAGCAGAAATGCAGAGTCACAGATTCAATTTCATATTTTACAACAACAGATTGATATTCCACCACCATTTTAAATTCATATCATAAATTCAACAAATCAATACAAGAGACCCAATTAGGGTTGCTTGCAGTACAGGATCAAGAGGAGATGAGGTAACAAGACGATAGGTGACCAAGCAAACAGTAAAGGCTGAAGTACGCACGCTCATTTGGGAGAAGTTATAGAGATCGCGGGGGCAACATTATTTATTTATTTTTAATTTTTTGAGTCTAAATGGCACCGTATTCTTTTTAGGTTCTGGTTATTATGAACGCAGTTTTGGGCCTAAAATGGGCCACAAGCTGCTCCTAATAAAACATCAAACTCTATGGGAAGTTCACCTGGTCTCGATCAAAGTTTGCCTTCATATTGGATTTGAAATTCCTTTATAGTTGGATTTAGGATCTTTGGTATTATTATTATTATTATTATTATTATTATTATTATTATTATTATTATTATTATTATTATTATTATTATAATTAAAAAAGTAACTTTTTAAATTTGTTAATTAGATAATATTAAAAATCGATCTAGTGTTAAATTTAATATATTTTAGTTAATTTAAAATAATTAAATAATTTTTCAACTTTAAAATGATAACTTATAAAAAAAAATCTTACCTAGTATTGCACGGAGTTCAGTTTTCTCTGATTATGGCATTACGTACTTTTCTATGAATCAAATACCAATCAGCAAAATTATCTCCACTTGACATGCAGAGTGGCATTATGATTGCATTCTATGTGGCAATTCTATCTTACCTCCTAACTTTGGTGACAGACATTAGATTCCGAATTCAAAACTCCATTTACTGTGCAATCATTGGCAACTTAAGCATCTTATTTGGAACTCTTGCAACCATTTTGCTTCTATTCATTCTCGCCCCATGGTTTGGGTTGATAATTTTAGCCATATGGTTTTGTTAATTGCAAGAGCAGCATACAGCTCCTACCAAGAATGGTACAAGTTGCGGCACGATGCGTCTCTCCATTCAATCATTCTGCTGAATACGCTCATGGATCGCAGCGAACCAGAGGAGCAACATCTGCCACCTGTTTAGCTGTTCATTCTTCCATTGGGAGAACGCTATCCATTGATATATTGCGCCAATAAATACATGCGATCACCATTCCTCCCATATATTTTCTTCAATCAGTTCATAGGGCCAGTTCAAATGTCAAAAATCTGTTGTATTTCCCCTTCTACTTATATACCCTAATCCTATCTACACGACCACAAATGTCATTGTTGCTTCTCATAAAGCGCAAATCACTGAAATCCTTCTCATTGCAGTTTGATTCAATTGGAGGACTCTTGGAAGTGAGAAATATGATGGGTATAATATAATGTCAATCTAACTTTCTTCCACGAATACAATTTGCATCCACTATAACAGAACCCAATCCCTCTTATTTCCTACATGACAGAACCTTAGCTGTAACTGAGGATTCAACTGAAAACCAAAATATGAAGAATAAAAAGCTAAAAAGTCTGTAATCACTAATCACTATGTACTTATACAATACCTTCATAACAAGTACACAGTTCTGCGATGGCCATTTTCTTTTCATCTCTCATTATCCATCCTACCAGCCTCAAAATCTAGGCGGTAGAGAAAGACACAAAGTTCCCAATTACCCAAGCAAGTGGCAGCAGTGTTATAATGAACTCCATCCACAGTAGCACAGTGAAACTGCGAGATCTTTTTCTGATGAAAACAACAGCTGTAGTATGATGCAATGGTCCTGAAAATAAAAAAGGCACAGGAAATTCAGTAGGGATATCAATAGTGAATCAAATTAGAAATGGTTGGCGCATCCGTATCTTTTGTGGAAAGGAAAACTGCATGATTGGTGAACAGAATGAATATTCAAACTGAAACTCTCGTAAAAAACAAGAGATGACTGATGTTATGAGGCACCTATAATTGTTAGTTTACATTTGAATCTCAACAAATTGAGCAGAAAATTTTAAAACCAAGATCAATTTAATTAAAGTTATAGAATGGTGGAATTTTAAATTTTATTGTTTAGCAAATTACCTCTTGAGAAATTTACTGACCATTAGGTCAGGTTGTAGCAAACCACCAGCTGTCCATATGTCCGGCCTCTGATGGTATCCACACAGACCGGTTGTGAGGAAATTCTTCAAAACTCATTTTAGAGAAATTGTGAATGCTAGCTCTCTACTTTTCTTTCTTACTTTCTCTCTTTCTGAGAATGGAAGAGAAGCTTCCTATTTATAGGGAGCAACCTTTTTATAATTATAAATTTAACCCTTTAAATTTATTAATTATAAATTGACCCTATAGGAATTAAAATTCACAAAATTAATTTCTATAATTTTAGAAATTTTAAATTAAGTCCACACTTAATTATTAAGACATTAAACAGTCTAAATAAAATTTATACTTTAGTCTTTAAGTCTTTAGAATTATTTTTATCAAATTCACCTTGATAACCCAATTTAATTCCTCACTTACAGTCTTTATGTGTGTAACCAATTAGGTTCCTAATATGTTGGTAACAAATATAATTAAATAGAATTAATACTTTAATTTTGTCATCAATTCATAATTGATTAATTATATTTGTATATCATTATTGACATCTAGCAATGTGTAATAACCACCCAAATATTAGAACTTGTCAAAGTGGTTTGACTAACCTTTCTTTGATCAGTCCATTAGTGTAATTAATATCCTTTCATCATAATATTTCGATTTATACATTGATGCATGGAATGTGTCTGCTATGTACAAATCATTTTTATCCTCCTATTATGATTGACTAATTAAATAAGATATCAATCTTATTTTACCTTGCGCAAGGATTTAACAATCCATACTGGCTAGGAACAACTGAAATATCTTCCTTAATTACCTAAGGTGATGAATTCTATCTTGACAATATCTCTATATAGTTCATACTGTATCCAACGGGTGTCACATTAGTTACCCTTATATAGAATTATATGTGACTAGTATCAAAATACAGTAATTCCTATATAAGATAACTTAATGTCTCAAGTCTAAGAATCATTTACACGACTGTCACTCGAGTTTTTCCATAGGCACAGGTAAACTTCCATATGGAATCTTCGTGCAGGTCAGTTCAGTGAACTTGTCACCACAAGCACCTACACGTTGGTTCTACGTATCTCATATACCTCAGCTTAATGAGAATTACTGCTTCCTTTCATAGAGGAAAGAATGCAACGTGCACTGGTCTCAACGGTTATATCAATATCCAGTCTTGACATAACATTGACCGAGAACAATTTTTGGAACAATGCTATAATGCAGTCGGAATCTCATAATTATAACAACATTATAATTTCCACTGCCATACATAAAAGTCCCATGGACTTTATCTTTATTAAATAATATTCATTAAAATTAAATTGAACATTAAAAATAAAGCAGCCTTTATTAATAATAAAGTATATACATGTATTAAGTGATCACACCTGCAACTAACACATTGGCTGCAGTGCACATACACTAACAATCTTCCACTTGCACTAAAGCTAATCACCCATGTATCTAATACCATAACCCTACAGGTGGTGATCGTGTCTTTGTTGGTACAATGCCTTAGTAAGAGCATCTGCAAGATTTTCTTCAGTGGGGACCTTTTCTATCATTTCATCTTTTCACTCAATGATCTCTCTGATCAAATGAAATCTCCTAAGTACACATGTTTGGATCGCTGATGAGACCTGGGTTCCTTAGCTTGTGCAATGGCTCCATTGTTATCACAGTACAGAGTTACTGGATCAACAATGCTAGGAACCACACCAAGTTCAGTGATGAACTTTTTGATCCAAACGGCCTCTTTTGCTGCCTCAGATGCAGAGATGTACTCAGCTTCAGTTGTAGAATCTGCTGTAGTTTCCTGTTTGGAACTTTTTCAACTCATAGCACCACCATTAAGTATAAAAACATAACCAGATTGGGATTTGCTATCATCTTTATCAGATTGAAAGCTGGCATCAGAATACCCTTGAACTACCAGTTCACCATATCCATAGACCAGAAACATATCTTTAGTCCTTCTCAAGTACTTAAGAATGTTCTTTACTGTTGTCCAGTGACGTTCACCTGGATTATCTTGGTATCTACTAGTTATGCGTAAAGCATAAGATACATCCAGTCTTGTACATAGCATCACATACATGATAGATCCAATAGCTGAGGCATAAGGGATCCTATCCATTTTCTCTTTCTCAATCTGTGTCTTAGGACACATATCTTTGGAAAGAGAAATACCATGTGATATAGGCAAGAATCCTCATTTTGATTCTCCCATGTTAAACCATTTTAACACTTTGTCTATGCACACAGATTATGAGAGACCAAGGAGCCTTCTGGATCTATCTCTATAGATTTCAATTCCTAGAATATAGGCTGCCTCTCCTAAATCCTTCGTGGAGAATTTCTTGGATAACCATATCTTTACAGATTGGAGTAATGGTATATCATTTCCTATTAATAATATGTCATCGACATATAAAATAAGGAAAACGATTCCACTCCCACTAACCTTCTTGTAAATGTCGACACCATATTTTGGCCGATCCCCACAATAAACTTCGAAACCGATCCCTAGCACTAAGTCTCTCCTTGCCATCTAACCACAGTTCTGATCTCTCTTCACAGAAAGTTGAGTCAATGCTAAGCTCTCGTGTCCGTTAAAGCCTTACCGGTCTCTCAAATCATTCACCGATCTATCAAGCCAATTGTCAAATATCCTGACCAGCTAACTACATTCCCTATCTCTCTTGTCAGATGAAATTGAACTACCACTAGATCTTTGCTGCCAGTATTCATGGTCGACCTCCCTTTTAAAAGCCTAGGAATAATCAAGCTAAGGTTCTAATCCGGTTTAATGAAGATCCCGATCTTAAATGTTCAAGTCAAATTTTCAATTAAGTTCCGCTTAGCGATGGTTCCTTATCAATCTCGTGAGTATTGTGTTTTCCGATCTCTCACACTTAGGATAATAATCGCTTTCATTTATACTCAGACAATCAAGTGCTTAGAAATTTTCCGATCACAACCATTCATTGAACAAAAGAGGCGTTCCATTTCATTTCAAAATTTGTACAAGTTATTCAGCTGGAGGATCACCCCCAGCCTGATCTACATTTTGCTCACTCTCTCTCTCACCCTCGGCCTCCTCCTCACTATCCTCACCCTCGCCCCCGGGAGCCAGGTCGGCCATCCAAGAGAAGTCCTCCTCCGAGTAACGCTTCTGGAGCTCGGCCAAGAGATCCTGGTGAGCATTCACATAGGCACCGGCTATTCCCGTCACCATCTCTTCGTCTTTCGCCTTAAGCTCCTCGATAAGTTGACGAGCACGGCGGCTCGTTGGCATGAAGCGCTGGACTTTCCCGAGCACGATCCCTTTCAATGAACATGATTTTGTTCGCCTTGACATCTTCATAGAACCGCGCCCCTCAACAGAGATGTAATTACGGTGGATAAGAGTTGGGATCGGAGGGAAGCAACTTCCTGATTCTTCTTCTCGATCTCCTTACCCAGGCGATGAGCCTTTTCCCGAACTATAGTCTGGTTCACCAGACACTCCACGTTCAGGCTCATAGATCGAGTCAAGATGTCATCGAGGCTGTCCGGGGATAGCCTGTCCCGGTCCTCTCTGAGCGGATGGAAGACCCCAAGACTTTGGCAAAACCGGGGTTCTCCCGAACAGTCCGGTTATTCTTCAAGGAGTCGATCAGCGTTTGAGCGCTACGAGAAGAGGCCCTCCCAGAAGATTGAGAAGGACCCCTTTCTGTGCTTGGAGCAACTGGAGGAGGTAGAGGCTGCTCTTCTCGTTGAGGAGGAGATCGGACAGCTTCTGAGATCTGTGCCATCCCGAAGGTCGAGGCT